>NW_020946557.1:6773476-7043539 GCF_900497805.2 Vombatus ursinus | reverse complement strand
TGAAGGAAGGAGGAAGGGAGGAAGAAAGGAAAGAAGGAAGGGGGGGGAGGGAATGAGAAGTCTCAGGCTCCTGGCTGAAAAGTCTTAGAATAGAAACACTTAAAAGTGTGTACAATGTAGCTAATTGAAAATTACTTCATTCAAGAAGATGTGAAATTAAACACAAATGATTTTTATAGGAAGGAAGAAAACATCATGACATAGGCAGGGAAACAGTGACATTTCAGAGGGTAGAGATCAAATGGATTGGACAGTAAAAACTCTTCACTTTAAAATGAGGAAATAAGGACAAGCTTATTTTGCTGTAAAGCTTAGCTCAAATTTTTGTAAAACAACAGTGTGCAAGAGACATTCTTCTGTGTTGTAAGCTGTTGAGAGTCAACAACAGCAGACAATTAGAAAAGTGGCCATCAGAAAAGGCGTGATGCTTTTAGAATAAAAGCTTCAGGTAGATAATGAGCTGCTGGATGGGTGAACCATCATATCCCTGCTCTCATTAATCTCTTCCCCTCTCTGGCCACACCTATTAACAAGCTGCATATACAGGTAAGTGTGAGACCTAGAACCAACTGCCTAGAGATACCAAATCATAGGTGTCCACAATCTCAAATTTTGTGACTTTTTTCCAAGTTTAAATTCTTGGCTTCTATATCACTCTTGAGTTATGAAAATTAGTTCTTCCATTCCTAATGTAAATTTCAGACGTGAGCAATAAAAGCAGCAATCAGTTTAGCCATGCCCTTTTAGTATCATCAATATCATTTCCTTCTCCAGAAATAACAATAATGATTTGCATTTTCACAGTATGTTTCATCCTACAAGTTCCAAAAACCCTTTACAAGTTGAATAAGTGCATTAAAATCACAGCAATCATCTCATCCACCAAAAAGCTAGTATGGATTTTGTTTGCAACTTTGATAAAGATAGTCACATCAGAATAGACAATGGCATTATTTATGTCCATGCTCATTGCTTGCCAAGGAAGCATAGATCTGATTCAATTCAAAACACTAAATTAGGACTTAAGAATAGAAAAGGGAAATGAAGATGATGATTAACTGTGGACCAATAAAATCATGAATTAATTCATTCCAAATCACAAGTTTAGGAAACTCTCCCTAAGATACATAAAGTACAGACAAGTATGTCCTTGAGCCAAGGAGTTATGAAAATGCTAAGTCTGAAGTTTATGAGATACCAGATGATCTCCTATATGGAACCTCTTTATCCATATTCTCTTAAGGCTTTTAACAAGGAGTAATTTATATCTAACCTGGAAAAAATGATTCTTAGGTCACCTATTTACATACATAAAGGAATAGTGTGTTCAAACATCAGAATAAAATGTAAACATTGTATTATTCATCAAGAGTTATTTTGAATATAGAATTTTAGATTGGAGGACATCTTATAATTCAGCTAGTCTATGATCATTTAAGAGTAAAGAAACTGAGGTTTATAGAGATCAAGTGACTTGATTAAGGTCTCACACAAACTATTAGATGACAAAGTTATGACTTGAGTCCAGGTCATCTAAATCACAAATCTAATGCTTTTCTCACTATGCCATACTGCCTTCCTAAATTTGCTGAATTCCTATTCAAATTCATTCTAATAAAAATGGCTTCAGAGCCCCAATGAGTATAAGACTTGCTGCCTGAAAGAAAAAGTGATTTTTTAAGAGAAAATTGTGAAAAACTGAGGGGAATGAAGGAACAGTATAAATACAACAAATGACTAAATTTTAAGAATAAACATTGTGAAATTTGAGAGAATGCCAAAGTATTTTTGTCTCCATTATCTTGACTTTTATGTAAACAGCCTCAATTCCTCTGGAAAAGATGACTTGTACAAATAGAAAAACAGGAGAGGCTCAGACTTATTCCATGTTTATAGAAAGAAAAGACTTTCATTTTTACAAAATGAAAATTTGTTCTAAAACTGCAAGGATATACAGAAGGAAGATTAAGAAATGTGAGAGACATCAAGCTCATGAAAACTCCAAACTAGTGAACACATTGTTTATCAATAACAGAAAATATTAAGGAAAGAAATTGGCATAATTAAATTATGAAAAGCTTGCCAAAAACAGTTGTTAGTAGATATGAACAAGAGAAAAACTGGAGAATATAAACAAATTGGCAGGTTTTATAACAATAATAACCTGCTTGTACTCTACAGTCACAAGATGCTTTGCAGGGATTTTTATCCATTGCTATCAGAAAATGAATTAGTGAAAATGCTATATCTGAGCAGGAAAAAAAATAGATTAATGGCAAATAAAAATAGAATTTACATTCTAACTTCAAGTTCTTTGCAGATTCCTATATTGGCATATGTATACATGAGACATTTATAGATATGTAATAGCTGTTTCCTGAAGAAAATTAATTTTAAAATTATTTATTTTGAATTATTCAAAATTAATTTAAAGTTATGCCCAGCAAGTAAATATTCTCTTATCTCTAATCTTTGGTTTTGTTTTTTAATTTAAAGTTTTATTAATGCATCTTATTTTAATGTTATAAACATTTACAGATTACTCCTACTTCATGAGAGTTCTCTTATGACAAAGTAAAGCAACTAACTAAAAGTAATAATACAGTGAAACCATCTGAAAGTGCACATACCATTCCAAACCAGTAACTCCTCCCAATCTCTCTGTTAAAAAAAAAAACCATAAATCTATTTTTTCTCTCTCCCCACCCCCAACTCAATGGGAAAAAAGATAAGAAAAAAACAAATTTTTGTTATATATATGTATGGTCATGAAAAATGAATTCTCTCAATAGCTGTATATCTATCTATGTGTATGTGTGTGTGTTTATCTTTGTGTGTATATGTGTGTGTGTGTGTGAGAGAGAGTGAGTGTATACATGTACATGTACATATCTATATCTGTGTGTGTGTGTATATATAATATGTATTATATATCTTTGTTTCACCCCTGAATTTATTGGAAAGGTTTCTATTGCATATAAAGGTAGTTGTTGACTCACTCTCTCTCTGTCTCTCTCTCTGTCTCTCTCTCTCTCTCTCTCTCTCTCTCTCTCTCTCTCTTTCTCTCTCCCTCTTTCCCTCTCTCTCCATATATATATATATATGATTTATCAATATATATATGTATATAGGTAGATAGATATGCAGCCATTGAGAGAATTCATTTCTCTTGAACATACATATTTATTAAGTATGTTATGTGTATAGTATAGTATTTGTGTACAAAGAGATAGAGATATATATGTGTATCTCTCATTCTGCACCCTAAATTCATCACCTCTCTGTCATGAATATCATGGTTCATTATTGGTCCTCCGAAATCACAAATGGCCATTTCTTTATGTTGTAACCTTCTCTACCTTGGTCACCTACCTATTTGGAGCTTAACTTTGTTTAAGGTGTGAAGTGTTGATTTAAATCTAATTTTTTTCATTCTGCCATCCAATTTTCCCAGCATTCTTTGTCAAATAGTGAATCTTTATACAGTAGCTATGGTCTTTGTGTTTATTGAATACTAGGATACTAAACACATTTGCTTCTGCTATCTTGTGTACTGAATATGTTCTACTATTTTTTGACTAGTACCAAATTGTTTTAATAATTATAACTTTGTAATATAGTTCTGTCACTGCTATACCCCCTTTACTCCCATTTCCTTACATTATTTCCCTTGAGATTTTTTACCTTTTTTCCCTTTCCACTGAATTTTTTTTATTATTTTTCTGATTCCATAAAGTAATTCTTTGGTAGTTTGGTATAGCATTGAATAAGTAAATTAATTTAGGTATTATTGTCATTCTCATCACATTCATATCCCACCCATATGTAATTAATATTTCTCAATCATTTAGGTCCATTTTTATTTCTATAAATAGGTGCTTATAGTTATATTTATATGGTTCTTTTGACTCCCAAATATTTTATGCATTCTGTAGTTATTTTAACTGGAACTTCTCTTTCTATCTCTTCTTTCTAGGTTTTATTGGTATTATATAGAAATGCTAATGATTTGTGTTGATTTATTTTATAATCTACAAATTTGCTGAAGTTATTCATTTTCATGTAATTTTTTGTTTAGAGTTCTTTAAGTATATCATCCTTTCATCTGGAAAAAAGTGATAATTTTATTTTTTCCTTACCAATGGTTATTCAAATTTCCTTTTCTTATCTTATTGCTATGTGTAGCATTTCCAACATTATGTCAAGTAGAAGTGGTAACAGTGGACATCTTTGTTTCATCCCTGAATTTATTGAAAATATTTCTATTACATATAATGGTAGCTATCGACTTTAGATATATATGGTTTATCAAGATAAGGAAAAATTCATTTATTCTTATATTTTCTTGTGTGCTTTTTTAAAATAGAAATAGGTCTTGTATTTTCTCAAAAGGTTTTTTCTGCAGTTATTAATATAATGATTTTTTTCATTTGTTATTAATATGGTTAATTAAGTTTATAGTTTTGCTTATATTAAACCAACCTTGTACATATAGTATAACTCCAACTTGGCCAGTATATAATCTCTGTAGTATGCTGTTTTATACACTTTGCTATCATGTTATTAAAATTTTTGCACCTATATTCATTGTGGATCCATGTCAATAGTTGTCTTTTTCTGTTTTGATTCTCCCTAGCTGATATATCAAGACCATACCTTTGTCATAAAAGGAATTTTTTAGGATCCCAATTAAATATTTTTTTTAAATCCTGAAAATTAAAAAAGTTAACAAAATGCAAAACAAAAACATTGAATTAACAAATAAAATCAGAAACTTTTTCAAAAAACAATAAAATATATAAATCATTAATTTGATTAAAAAGTTGAAAGAGAAAATTCAAAATACCAGAACCAAAAATAAAATAGCAAATTCATAACAAATAAAAAAAGGTAGAAAATATTATTAGAAACTATTTGCCTAATTATATGCCAATAAAACTGACAACATAAATGAAATAAGTGTTCATAAAAGTATAAAATACTCAGATTAACAAAGCAGGAAACAGAGAATTGAAACAGTCTAATATTGGAGGAATAAACTGAACAAGCCATAAGTGAATTTCCAAATAAAAAGAACTCCAGGACCAGATAGATATACAAGTGAATTCTATCAAACATTTGAAAAACAACTAATTCCAATATTATATAAATTGTTCATAGCAATAGCAAATGAAGAGATTCCTCCTATGATACAAATGTAATTCTTAGCTTTAGTTATAAAATCAAGTTTAGTTATAATTATCAAGGTAAAATGGTCAATTAGAGTCTACCCAGGGATGGAGAACCTGCTACCTCAAGGCCACGTGTGGCCCTGTAGGTCCTCAAGTGCCGCCCTTTGAATCCAACTTCACAGAACAAATCCCCTTAATAAAAGGATTTGTTGAGGCAGCTAGGTGGCACAGTGGAGAGAGCACTGGCTCTGGAGTCAGGAGGACCTGAGTTCAAATCCAGCCTCAGACACATAACACTTACTAGCTGTGTGACTCTGGGCAAGTCACTTAACCCCAATTGCCTCAGCAAAATAAATAAATAAATAAAAGGATTTGTTCTGTAAAGCTTGGACTCATCAAAAGGTTGCCCCTGAGGACCTAGAAGGCTACTTGTGCCCTCGAGGCCACAGGTTCCCCATCCCTAACTACACAAATCATGTCTGGAACACATCACCTTCTCAATTCTATCTTCATTTTGGTCTACTTTTCTATTTCATTCTGCCATAGAAGACAAGGAGAGAATTTCATTGAAAGTGGACATTTTCGGTGCTTCTCCTCACAGTCAACTCAAATAATCACAATTAAGGTTTTATTGCTAAGAAAATATAGTATTAAATCACATTTTTCAAAGTGTTAACTTTTTATTCATTTTGGCAGGTGTATTTAAAGGTAAAAAATAATACTTTCTGAATTCAGAAGCTCCATGAGACCCTGAAGAAGGCTGTTGGCACCTAACTTTATCTTGATAGGAGACTTCTTTCTTTTCGTCTTGATCTGAACCTGTGAATCCACTGGTGTGGGAAGTTCCTTCCCCTCATGTGGATTGGCAACTTCTCTATAACATCATATCAGAATGCTAACTAGGACATTGGGAGGCTAGGTAACTTGCTCAGGGCCACGCAGACAGTATGTGTCAAAAGCATGGCTTAAACATAGATCTTACTGGCTCAGAGGATGGTTCTCAGGCCACTGAAATACAGTTGTCTCTCTTCTTGTCAGTGCAATGAAATATAGCAAGGTTTCTTGAGGCCAGGGACTGTATCTTAGTTATCACTGTAGCTCTCTTGGAGTCTAGCCCCATACTTAAGGCCAGGAGCTTAAAATGATTTTATTGAACTTATTGAATTCAGCTGGTGTGGCTGAGTCCAACTAAAGATAATCTTATAGGCTTCCACAGCTACATTTTCATCATCTGAATAAAATCCACCCTGATTCTTTTCCTCTAAAAAAAAAATCAAGCTCACTTGTAAAATAGGACTCTTCAATTATCTCATGCCTCAGTTAAAAATGAAATTGTCAGTTCTCAAGCATCATATCATCCACATATAGATTACTTCAACTATATCTATCAATCACTAAAATCTAAAAATTGATCTGTGTGGATTGAATTTGAATTCTGTGCTTTTGCACAGCAACATACCAAAAATCAGGCACCTAAAATAGTGTGCAACTAACACATGAGCATTTAGAGTTAGAGATTGTTAATAGAAATACAAGTTTTCACATTAATCCGTACATACTTAGATTATTCCATGCAGATTCTTTCTAAGAAATAGTAAAGGGACTTCAAGATTTTGTGTTGATCTCCTGTGGAAGATCTGTGAAAGAACATGGACCAGAATTGCCCATGAGGAGAAGGCATGGATGGGTTGGGATCTGCACCATTGGAAGGAGTCTATGTCAGTGAGATGTCAAAGTCTTTGAAGTATCAGAATAGTCTAAAGAAAATATTCTCTTCGTACGAGAGCCACAAGTAATGTGGAAAGATGATTCATAGTAATTATTATTTATTGCATGCTAATAAAGGTGCCAAATTGATTTGCAGGTAATGAGCTGGTGCTTATCAAAACCAGAAGTAAGACTTGCCTCCCTACTGGAAAACCAATAAATTTCTTGTCTAGCTCATTACTCTAGGCCCATGTTATACCCTCTGTGTACTGTTAAAAATACAACTCTTCTGAGTAAAGACTCCCATGTCTGAGAATGCATCCATCCTGTTACCAGCTTTTATTTTTAAAAAGAGAGATAATAAATGCCTCTAAAGTCCTGGAATTAACCAGAGGCAGCCGGATTCTGCAAAGATTGTCTGCCTGAGATAGGATAAATTAGGACAGTCAACTTAGATTGTCTAAGTCATTGGTCATATATTCACAGTGTTAGAGCAAGAAGGGAAACAGAAAACAGCTAGTTTAACTCCTTCATTTTCCAGAGGGGAGAAACTAAGACCCAAAGAGGTAAAGGATTTGTCCAGGGTTTGGACTAAAGCAAGGAATAGGCACCAGCCCAGTGCTTTTTCCCACTATAACAATACTTCCTTAAACAAAGAGGTTTTTCATTTCCTCATAAAGAGTGAAGACAGGCTACTTTATACATGTACTTTAAGTAAGGAAAAATATCAATGAGACAATGAGACTGGGTTTTTTAAAGCTTTAAAATGCAAGGTTTTTTTTTTAGAAAGGTAAGTTAAATTATTGAATCTAAGTTTTTCTCATTTACTAAGAAAATATTTAAGTGTCTGATAACTTTTTTTTCATTTTCTAGTGAATTTGGAAGTGCCACAATATTTCTTCTTTTCCTTTCTAATCATTACATAGGTTTCCTGTAACATATGTTCACACAGAGTTAGTGGCCCTGATTTTTGTTTACATTATACAAATGATAACTGATAAGGAAATGGGATTAAGCTGTTCCAGGGACTTGCAATAACTTGTTATGATAAGGCCAGCTGCCGTATCAGTTTTATTAACCCACTAAATCACTGCTAATAAATATGATGATAGCATTTATTCATCGTGTCAGAAAGCTAGCTTGATCAAGGTCAAAAGAAATTAAAAGGTAACCATCAATTAATCTATTGTCTGTCTATAATCTGTAGAATGGGTCTGAAATTTGCTGACTAGAGTATTTTCAAGGCAAGGACCAAATAATAGAGTTACACTTTTATTTTGTTGGGTATTTGTCAATTCAATTTAATTCAATTCAACAAATACTTATGAAGTATCTAATTTGTGTAAGGCATTTTGCTAGGTGATAGGATACAAAGACAAAAATACTAGAATCCTTGGCCTCAAGGAGTATGCAGTCTGCTTTTGAGAAGAGTTGGAGCAATACAGTAGAGATACAATGGATACATATGTGTGTGTAGTAGGGGAGATGGGGGTGATAAAGAACAGATCCACACAAGTAATCTAGGAAAATTTTAATAGAGATAGAGCACTTTCAGTTTACAGATCAGGGAAAATCCACCATTTTCTGTGATCTCATTATTATGTCATTATTATCATATGAGTTGTGTAGTATGGTGGAGGAGAATAATCAAGCTCACAGAGTCTCATCAGTAAAATAACTAGAGTGGACTAGAAGACTCTAAGGTCCCTTCCAGCTCCAAATATATGATCAAATCAATCATTAAACATTTATTAAGCACTTACTATGTACCAGGAAGGCACTGTGCTAAGCACTAAGGATACAAAAAAAAGGCAAAAGACAGTCCCTGAGCTCAAGGAGCTCACAATCTATTGGGGGAGACAACAAGCACATATATACAAACAAGCCATATTCAGGATAAATAAGAATTAATTAACAGAGAGAAGGCACCAGAATTAAGAGAGATTTAGAAAGGCTTCTTGTATAGGATGAGATTTTAGCTGGGACTTAAAAGTAGCCAGGGAAGCCAGTAGGTAGAGTTGAGGAGGAAAGGTGTTCCAGGAATGAGAGACAACCAGATAAAATGCCCAGCTGAGAGATGGAGTGTGTTGTTTGTGGAATAGCCGGGAAGCCAGTGTCCCTAGATTGAAGAGTACATGGTGGGGAGTAAGGTATAAGAAGACTGGAAAAGTAGGAGGGAACTAGACTATGAAGAGTTTCGAATGCCAAGGAGAGGATTTTGTATTTGATTCCAGAGGACAGGTAAACACTAATCATGAATATTATTTTAAAAAGCATTTATAAATCATAAAATTATGAATGCTTTGGCTTACCAAAAAAAATCTAGCATTCATAGGCCTGGTTTCTGCCTTCTCAGAGTGTATAAGTTCAAAATCATGCAGATATAACCACAATACATAAGATAAAAACTTTCTTCCCCCAAATAATTGTGATTCATAAATGCCAAAAATCAGGTCCATAACCACCCTGGGGAAATTGGAAGCATTTGGAGGTATCTAGCTGCAGCTAGTAGACCTGTACTCCACCTCCAATTAGTTATATTTCCATATTCCCCTTTATTATATGGGTTGCTATTAGTACAAGACCCCTAAATATAGCCCGGATGTAAAAGATGCCAAAAACATTATGAGTTGACTTTCGGTCACAGCTTCTATAATACATCATTATGGGTGTGATCCTCTATGGAGATCCCCTCAGAGGGGAGAATTTGGCCACATGCCCAGTGGTAAATGTAACTGACAATGTAGCAGAGATAGGCTCTGGAACTGTAATTTCATTTGGTTTAGGGAACTCCAAACGAGAAAATTACTCTACCAATTCAGATTAACACATTCTTTCTATCTTAGAGCCTTAGAGAATTGCTTAAAGCACTGAGAGGCTGTCATTTGTCCAAGGTCACACAGTCAATATGTGTTAAAGGTGGAACTAAAACCCACGTATTCTTGATTCTGAGGTCAGCTCACTAGAAAGCTGGTAGGCTGTCTCACTAGAAGACTAAATTATCATCAATAAATCAAAAGTAATCAACTCTTCTCTGCCATGCTTTGTACTATGTTCCATTAATTTAACTGGATTTTTACTGAGCTATTGGAATTGAATTAATTCAGACTTTTAAAAATGCTAAGATTGCAAGCCCCTTTCTGTCAGAGAATGCATTTTACAATTCCTTACACCCTCACTTCCAAACTAGCACATATTAGGTGTCTCAATAAATATTTGATTGGTTACCATTATGAATTTCACAATCATAATTATCACAAAATGCTTTACAGAACAAAATAAGTAGGTGACTTTTCCATGGAAGCTAATATGAGAACTTAAAAGGAACATCAAAATAAATCAATTTATATTAGTTACTAAGTTAATATCACATACACTCAGTCAAGCAATCGATAAATATTTACTAAGCACCTATTATGTGCTAAGCTCTATGCTAAACATTGGGGATACAAAAAGAGGCAAAATATAGTCTCTGTCCTAAAGGTGCTTATAATGTAATGGGGGAGACAATAACAAACTGAAGCTGATTGTCATCATTGTCTTTATGCTGATTTTTTAATCTGATGCCTCACTGTGGCATGGAGTGACCAAGCTGGAACAGCACCTCAGCATTTTGAATTGATGTACTTCGTACATAGTAGGTGCTCAATAAACACATCAAATTGAATTGAAAAGTTCAAAAGTGGATCATTGAGTTATTTTATTATTACAATATCTGATATTTATATTGTGCTATGAAATATATTGGGGTAGCTAGGTGGTGCAGTGGATAGAGTAACAGGCCTGGAATCAAGAAGTCTTATCTTCCTGAGTTCAAATGTGGACTCAGACACTTCCTAGCAGTGTGACCCTGTGCAAGTCACTTAACTCTGTCTCAGTTCCTCATCTGTAAAATGAGCTGGAGAAGGGAATAGCAAACTACTCCAATAGCTTTGCCAAGAAAACCACAAATGGGGCCAAAAAGATTCAGACATAACTGAAACAACCGAACAACAACAAAGATAATAAAATATATAAAATTCTTTGCATTTGTTATCTCATATTTATATTCTGTTGCATAGAAGTCATTCTTTCTACAATATTTATCACATTTATCATGTTGTCTTCATTAGGTTAATGATTGAGGAGATTTTAAGTAAGGTAGAGAAGTGAACTTTTGTTTACTTGTTTGAAGACAAAACATAAATTTCCTGGCCCTCTATAAGATGGTTACTAATGAAATTTCCAGTCTTATTTCACATTTTTCCATTCCCATGCTCTACATTTCATACAAACTCAGTATCCTGTTCTCCACTTCTGTGCATAAGCCATCCTCTGTGCCTGAAATGCATTCTCTTTTCAACTATTCTCAACATTTTTACTTCTTTCTAAAGACTCCATTTAGGTGCCACCATGTCTAAGATATCTTTCCTGATCCATCTCACCCTGCTGTTATTGTTCTCTCTTTTTTCAAATAACCTAATATTTAGGTATTTCACCTCTCCGGTAGAATGTAAGCTCCCTGAGGGCAAGGGTTGTTCCTAATTTGCCTTTGCATCCCTAAAACCTAGTACATTACCTTGCATATAGAAATCACTTAATAAAGGTTTGTTGAATTGAATTGAACTTTACATTTATATAACATATCATAAAACACAAGGTCTGACTTACAGCAAATAATAAATCCTTGTTGATTAATTATAAACATTAAAGGTAGTACCTAAATGTGATTTGTTATGTTGTCTCCGTGGATGTCAATGTGTTTTCCTAATTATCTTTTTGACCTTTTACTAAACTCACAGCTAGGGCGTGGCTATGAAGTAGCTAAGTGGTACAGGGGTTAGAGTGCCAGGCCTGGAATCAGGAAGACTCATCTACCTGAGTTCAAATTTGTCCTCAGACACTTACTAGTTAGCTGTGTGACCTTGTGCAAGTCACTTAACTCTGTTTCAGTTCCTCATCTGCAAAATGAACTGGAGAAGGAAAAGGTAAACCACTCTAGTATCACTGCCAAGAAAACGCCCAAAAAAGTGTCACAAAGAGTCAAACACAACAGAAAAGTGACTAATCAAAACAAAATGCATGGATTGGTGCGGGGGACAGGAGGCATGGCGCAGATACAGCTCTCATAAAATCAAAGACAAAGGCTGTAAATTAATTTGCAATGTCAACAATAGTGAATTCAGCTTGCATGCTAATATTTTCCTTATTTATTCAGATCCAATTTAATCCAGTATCTTTCTTGTTTGCTACTATCTCCTTTAAAGAAAATATTCCTCTCTATCTTCTGACAGGTCATAAAGATGAATTCCCCAAATGTTTTTATAATGATTTTTAGTCTTTTAGCTTACAATATTTTAACTTAATTTTTAAACACTTGTGATCTTAACAACTACAACTATCATTGTAGTTTACATATACAGTAAGAATGCACATACACATTTGTGATTAAGCTACACCCTGAATGAATTTTCTCTCTCAGGCTACAGCAACAGCCTTTACAAATTATGTCAATAAAGTATTAAATGTAATACCACTTGTTGAGTTAGGCTGTGTCTGCAAACAAAATGGCTTTGCTGAATTTAATTAAGCAACTAAACCCAAAACCTTCACTGGATTAGATAAAAATAACAAAGCATCCATTTGTTTATTTCCCCTTTTTAATATGTTATGCCAAGTAAATGCTTTCATTGAATTTTTCCCTTTTCACTTGATTGTTCAGCTGTCACACAGACTTGGCTTTAATATGACATTAGCTTGAAGTTAAAGTAGCTTACCCACTTGTTTGATCCAAATGACTGAGGAGAAAAGAAGCACAGGGGTTCCATTAGCTCTTGGGATTTTGTCTTTCTTACTGGTCTCATCATGAGAAAACATGAACATTTGACCTATAAGATTTCCTTCCACTTGTCTCTACTTTCCATTTTCTTAATGATTACTTGGTCTACTTCAGCCCTTGTAAGTGGAAAATAACCTACTTTGGCTTTGTGAATTGGCAAAATATTAATGGGACAACTGTATGTCTCCTGAATTCATGGGTGTTACCATTCAAAAAATAACGCAGACTCCTATGACAAATTCTGTTTTCTCCCTTAGCATTATTTCACCTGTTGTTTCCAATTCAGCTCCAAAGACATGAATCACTTGCTCGTCTGTTTCGTATTTTATATCAATAACCTTTTCTACATGATACAGTGGATAGAGCACTGGGCCTGGAGTCAGGAAGACCTGAGTTCCAATTTGACCTCAGTTACTTACTAGCTGTGTGACCCTGCACAGGGCACTTAACCCCTGTTTTCCTCAGTTTCCTCAACTATAAAATGGGAGTAATAAAAGCACCTACCTTCCAGGATTGTTAAGAGAACAAAATGAGATATTATTTGTAAGGAACTTGGTATGTAGTAGATACAACGCTTAGCCACTTCTCTTCCCCTTCCCTTTCCCCTTGCTTATCAATATTCCTGTATCTGGCCCCCCTTTTTCTTGCTCTAAAAGGTGAAAAACATAGAATCATACAATTCCAAGGCAAAAAGGACCTGAGAGATTACGTAGTGTAACCTCTTCTTTTTTAGAAGTGAATAACTGGGGGCAGCTAGGTGGTTCAGTAGATAGAGCACCAGCCCTGGAGTCAGGAAGGACCTGAGTTCAAATACAGTTTCAGACACTTACTGCCTGTGTGTCCCTAGGCAAGTCACTGAACTTTGATTGCCTCAAAAAAAAAAAAACCAGTGAGTAACTAAAGGCCATAGAATGAGACAAGTTGCCTGATATCGCCCAGGCTATAAACACCAGATCTGGGATATGAATCCAGGTCTTCTCATTCCAGTGCCCTTTTTTCCACACTACATTACTGGAATGCATGTGTGTACATGTGTATGTATATAAATATATATGGAGGAGCAAGGAGAGAAGTGGAGGAGAGAGTACCCAAAAAAACATGGAGAAGTAGATGGTGGGAATCTAGAATTTTAGAAAAATCCAAACAGCATAAAGAATGTTATCAATCAGTTTGTCAACAAGGATTCCTCAAGTGCCTTCTAGGTACCAGGGACCATGCTAAGCCCTGGGGAATATCAAGCAAAGGAGCAGGTATAGACCAGAAAAGTAGGTGGGTTCATCACGAGACAAGTTCTCACACTCCTGTGAGATACATACAGTGGTAAGAGATCTAGAGAAGGCCCGCAGCCTTTTGTGCACCCCCTGGGTAGGATGTATGGTGGGGGAGGACATGGGGGAAAAATCCCGCTGGATCGGACTATACGGATGGGTTGTGATGCTACAAACATTTTTGTTGTTTAGAGTTAAGTCTAAAGCTTAAATATTCAATGAAAGCATTGTGGCAGAAAGTGCTCACATTGATGAGGTGAAGAATCCGTTAGAGTATTAAAGCATATATTATACATAGCAATGATAGATACACATATGTATGTGCGTGTGTCTATACAGACATATAACATACAAGCTAGATATAGTCTGTTTGAATAAAATCTATTCTTTTCAGTCCTTTAAGTTTAGAAGAATCAGGTGCATCAACTCATGCAAAAAAAATTCATTATAATTTTATTTTGAAATAAAGATTTTTACCCTATCTCTATTTTCTTTGTCTGGTATATAAAAGGAAATGCTTCTACTGTATGTGGCTGCATAAAGTTCAAGCTCTCATTTCCATCTTCCAACATCTTTATATTTCTTCACCTAACCTAATCCTACAATGCCATTTCCTTATAGATTTCCCTCACATCTCTAATGGTGGTACCTTTGGTTTCAGCTTTTCCCTTTTAAAATGTTTCTGCGTTAATGTGTTAAAATGTATCAATCAATAATATGAATAGCAGAAAAGGTTTCTCTTTCTCTAATATAGCTGATAAGAAAATTAGAAAATCAAGATAGTGTTTCAATTTTTCAATTTAATTATATTCAAGATAACTCTAATACTAAAGATATTCAGGAAAAAATGCCTTACTGAGAATATTTTTAGTAAAATTATAACCAAGTTCATGGTACCACTGTTTAAAAAAACAACCTTAATTTATATATCAAAGTCATTCATATCCTAGCAAATTTGTTTTTCCTTACATTATCAAAATGTCAAATTTATCTAATTCACATAATCCCAGGAAATACCAAATTTACTCTGCTCTCAAGGCAGAAAGAAACCAGATCATCAAAGATGCCTTATTCTTGGGCAAAGCTATAGTACTAAGACAGTCAGGTTCCCTGAAATCAAGACATGTTGCCTACTTCAGTCTAAACAGTGAGTTGCTCACTATGTGACAAAGGACCAAGTTAATGATTTATCTTTAATCCTAAATGCTCCACTGAGGACTAATTGACTTGCATGTGTGCCTGCCCGTGAGAGCTCAATGAAACTATGAATCTCCCAGATCACAATCCTCTTGTCCATAGTGAAAGTCAAGGAAGAATATCTCTCTGCCTTTGTCTTTCTTTACAATCCCTAACCAACTCTAGACCTTCTCTTTTTAATCCCAACATAATCCAGTAGCAGTCAGTCATGCAGGAGTAAATTTGTAATGAGATTCAAGTAGTTAAAAAAAACTTCAGTTTTCTTCCTATCTAGTTTTCTTCTTCTCACTCAAATGACATAGCCAAGTAAATTCTATTACCATTTTCAGAGACCAGGAGAAAGGACAAGATTTTTCCACATGAGGAAAAAAGAAGGGGACATGTAGGAGTTTGTCCTATGAAAAAGAAAACTTTAATCACAGTAAAGAAAATAAAGAGATGAAATCCTGAAATGGAGAGCAGAGGGAGCATTTTTTATAAGCCCATCCACATCTTGAACAGTTCTACAAATTTTTGTAACATTTTTGAGGACTTTATTCCATGATTGAGACCCTATCCTTTGAAAGACGAATGTAGTCTCATCCAGTAAAAGCTGTCACCAGACAATTTCAGTGTGTGCATTAAGATTGTTCAAAATGTCAAATAATCCTTCTGTGCTATTTAAAAAGTAAGCCCAACACAGCTCTAGTTTTTTCCAGTGGAAATTTTGTCAGCTGTTGATATACCAACAATGTTTCAATTGAACCATCATTTTTTTAATCACTTACCAGAAGCAAGGCACTGGGCTAGATGCTGGCAAGGATACTAAAACAAAAATAATAAAACAGTTCTTATCTTTAAAAACCTTACATTCTACAGAAACATTTAAAGAATTTGAAAAGTAGGTGAAATTTAAAGGACAAATTCATTTGAATTATTGTTTTTATTGTAATGAAATCTTTCTTCAAAATCCATATTTGCCCTTCCTCCATTTCTAGAAATAGCTAAAACCTAGCTTCATCAACAAAAGACCACACAGTTCTACCTGGCTTATTTGTCCCTTACAAAAACAAAAAAAAATTATTTAATATTTTTTTCACATACATGTACACATGTAAAATTTATACATCAATGTCGCTTACTTTGAATGGCCTCTGGTCCCAAGTCGCCGTGTGGTAAGAAGGGGAAATTTTTGACGAATAGTCTAAAGAGAAAGTAGATTATTTTCATCGCAAAAAATACTAATAGCTAGTATTTATATAGCACTAAAGTATGCAAACTATATATTGAGCTAGGATAGATGGAAGAGAGAGAAAAGAAGAAGAAGGAAGAGGAGGAGGAGGAGGAGGAGGAGGAGGAGAAGGAGAAGAAGAAGGAGAAGAAGAAGAAGGAGGAGGAGGAGGAGGAGGAGGAGAAATTATTTCAATTGATCCTTACAACACTGTAAGGTAAATATTATTATTATTATTATTTTGCAATTTTAAAACATTTTTATTTAGTTTTGAGTTCCAAATTCTATCCCCCTCTCCCTCCCCTCCTCCTTCCCTGAGACAGTAAGCAATCAGATATAGGTTATACATGTACAATTATGTAAAACATTTCCATATTAGTAATTTTGTACAAGAAGACTTGAATAAAAGAAAAAAATGAAAGAAAGTGAAAAATAGCATGCTTCAGTCTGTATTCAATCAATATTATTTTTATCTCTAGAGGTGGATAGAATGCTTCATTTTTAGTCCTTGGGGCTGTCTTGGATCATTGTGTTGCTGAGAATAGCTAAGTCATTGACAATTCTTCATCAAACAATATTCCTGTTACTGTGTACAATGTTCTCCTAGTTCTGTTCACTTCACTATGCATCAGTTCATGTAAGTCTTTCCAGGTTTTTCTGAAATCATCCTGATTTCTTACAGCACAATAATATTCCAGTACAATCATCTACCATGGCTTGTTTAGTCATTCTCCAACTGATGGGCATCCCTTTGATTTCCAATTCTTAACCACCACAAAAAGAGCTGCTATAAATATTTTTGTACAAATAGGTCATTTTCCCTTTTTTTGGACATCTTTGAGATATAGACCTAACAGTAGTATTGCTGGATCAAAAGGTATGCACAGTTTTATAGCCCTTTGGGCATGGTTCCCAACTGTTCTCCAGAATGGTTGGATTGGTTCACAACTCCACCAAGAGTGCATCAGTGTCCCAGTTTTCCCACATCCCCTTCAACATCCAACATTTTCCCTTTTGTCATATTAGCCACTTTGGTAGGTGTGAAGTGGTAACTCAGATTTTTTAAATTTGCATTTCTCTGATCAATAGCAATTTAGAGCATTTTTTCATATAACTATAGATAATTTCAATTTCTTTGTCTGAAAACTGCCTATTCATGTCCTTTGACCTTTTATCAATTGAGTAATGACTTCTATTTTTATAAATTTTACTCAATTCTCTATATATTTGAGAAATAAGGGCTTTATCAGAGATACTTGTTGCAAAAATTTTTTCTCAGTTTTCTGCTTTTTTATAATTTTGATTGCATTGGTTTTGTCTGTGTAAAACTTTTTAATTTTATATAATCAAAAATTATCTATTTTACATTTTTTAATGCTCTCTATATCTTCTTTGGTCCTAAGTTCTTCCCTTATCCATTAATCTGAGAGGTAAACTATTCCATGCTCTCTCAATTTGCTTATGATATCACCCTTTATGTGTAAATCATGCATTCATTTTGACTTTATCTTAGTATACAGTGTGAAATGTTGGCCTATACCTAGTTTCTGCCATACTGTTTTTCAGTTTTCCCAGCAGTTTTTGTCAAATAATGAGTTTTTGTTCCAAAAGCTTGTATCTTTTGGTTTGTCATATACTAGATTACTATGGTCATTTGCTATAATGTAATTTGTACCTAATCTATTTCACTGATCCACCACTCTATTTTTTAGTCAGTATCAAAGTGTTTTGATAATTACTGTTTTATAATACAGCTTGAGATCTGGTACAGCTAGACCACCTTCTTTTGCATTTTTTTATTGATTCCCTTGATATCCTTGAGCTTTTATTCCTCCAGATGAATTTTAATTTTTGGTAGTTTGATTGGTATGACACTGAATAAGTAGATTAATTCAAGAAGAACTGTCATTTTTATTATATTAGCTCATCCTATCCATGAGCAATTAATATTTTTTCCAATTGTTTAGATCTGACTTAATTTGTGTGAAAAGTGTTTTACAGTTGTGTTCATATAGTTATTATTATTATTATTACCATTTCCACTTTAAAGATGAGGGAACTAAAGCTGAGAAGCCCAGGATCACATAGTTAGTAAATATCTGAGACAAGATTTGAATTCAAGTCTTCTTCACTCTAATTCCAACACTTTCCCACCATACTACCTAACTGTCTATTTTTAGAGAGAATGTGGTTTCTTTGGTGGCCACTCTGCAGCATTTACCTCAATAAAAGAAATGTTGGACAGTGAGTAAATATTTAGTCTTGAAAAAAAGTAATACTATGTACATAATGGTAATAAAGATAACTACTGTAAGGGGTAATGACTTTTTAGATTTGTGTATTCCCGTGCCACTGCCGCTATTTAAAAGAGAGAATAAATCATTTAGTTTCTCATGCCAAAGAAACAATCTTTGATTTGTTTATCCTCCTGGCAAGAAGATTGTATTTTATTTAACATCATTCTGTGTATGAAGTCACATACAGCTAGAATAGATTCTTCCCAAAACCCAGATCTCAGTGAACTACTGCTACTCCCAGGCTTGCTGTTCCCTTCCTGGTTTCCTGTAATTGCTTCTTGTAAAGACATTAGAATAGGCATTGCATTTGGATCCAATGATCTGTGTTCACATCCCTTCTATTGACTACTTGTATTACTTTGGGCAAGTCACAACTTCTTTGTACTCTTGTCTCATCTGTAAAATGAGAAGATTGGACTAGATCTTTTCTAAGGTCCTTTTCAATTAAAAATCTTATGATCAGGCAGAAATCTTTTCTCCTTTTTTAGTACTTTTTCCATTGTTACTAAAATTAAGGATTACCTTCCCTGGAAAAGAGAATTTTGTATCTACAAGCAACCTTAGAAATCATCTAATTCAGTCCACTCATTTCACAGGTAATGAAACTAACCTCTATGGAAATTAGGCAATTTACCAAAGATCATACAGCTAGTTATTGATATCAGGACTAAATTCCAATTCATAGTTCAATACTCTTTCTAGTATCTGAAACTGTATCTTTTAGATATAATCAAAATATCCACCAGATACTTTCTGCAGATGCACCCAGCCAAAAAGGTGTATAGTTTTGCTCTTTGTTGTTTTTTTAATATACCTGAGATCTAAAGTTTACATATTGTGAACAATTGTGCCCTCTAGCATATTTGAATTCAGGTTTCAGATTATATAGGATGCAAAATTTGAGATGCAGATTTTCAAAATCTTCTTCAGGATGTCAAAATTTTTCAAGTCTACAAAATATTATTGGAAATCTAATGAAAATGAAATTTCCCCATGAGGTCTACATTGTTTTCTGATTCTAGAGATGGCAATGAAATAGTAGTATTCTAATATTTCAGTCTTTCTACCTTTCATTGTGAGCAAATTTGCAAATGCAGTAGGGAACATCTTATTTTAAAAAGTGAAGAACATCAAGAAAAATCCCATAGAAAGTTTGTAAGAGCTTAGGAATTTTTAGAGTAAGTCTATACATAGGAAATCAAATTAAAATATGAAGGGACCATCTACATAATACAATACTTAATATTATTTGAAATCTCTAGATAATTGCAACAACCTAGCTGGACTGCTAAGTGGTACAGTGAATAAAGTATAGGGCCTGGAGTCAGGAAGACCTAAGTCCAAATCCAGACTTGGACACTTACTAGCTGTGGACCCTGGGCAAGTCACAACCCTGTTTGCCTCAGTTTCTTCCTCTATAAAAAGAGCTAGAGAAGGAAATGGCAAACCACTCCAGTATCTTTGCCAAGAAAACACCAAATGAGGTCACAAAGAGTGGGACACAACTAAAATGAATGAGCGGCAATAGGGTTGTTAATATTTCACATTTGAGTAATTTAGGTACTAATCCACTCTCCACTTTGATTTGTAATTGTAGACATATGCAGGCATAGTCACCATAAAGAGAATTTTTACCAAATCTGTCTTGGAAACAATATATTGTACTTAAAGAAACTGATCTAGAAGACAAGGAAAAGGGCTTGGGAACATCCATACTGACTTCTTTAGCTGCCTTAAACAGTTCACCAACATTTTAGTATGTCATAAATTTAAAATTGGAAGGAACCTCGGGTTCCATCTCAGTACAACTTTCATCATGTTATACATGAGGAAACTGAAACTTCCTTTAAGTGAATTGCCTAAGATCACACCAGTCATATTCATCAGAGGTGATATTTGAAACCAGACCTCTTGACTCTACAGCCTGAGTTTTTTTTTTCCACTACCCTACACTGTCTCAATTCAGTTAAGCAATCTCCAAAAGTGCATAGCTATTCCACAGGATCTACTCAAAAGGCCTCATCTATGCTTACAGACTGTTCTAAAATTCTCAAAGGTAGGGTGCTACTAAATTCATTAAATGACATGACATTTGATATACAGTAGTATGAACAAAATGCATATCTTACCTTTCCAAAAGTGGCTGCACAGGCAGGCTCCAATTTCTCTTTCCTGCAGAAATCCAAATAGTGTGCATAAAGGATGCACCTTGGTAAGCACACACCTTCACATACGATGTAATTTTCTTCAAGCCTGTAAAGCATAGTAATATTGAAAAACACCTATTACGTTGAACCATTTTTCCTATTTCCTGCTCTTTCTTGTACACTGGATCATGTGACTATGTTCTACTTTCAGTTTTGCTTAGAAAAGAGATATTATTCAGAGATACCCTTAGAAGAATTCCTTTTTTCAACAATGCCACCCCCTCATTTTACAGATGAGGAAATGGAGGTCCCCAAAGATTAAGTGACCTGCCCAAAGCCACACAGCTAGTAGGTGGCAGGGCCAGGATTTGATCTTTGGTCACGGTAACTCTGGAGAAAGCTTCTCTTCAAAATAGTTACCTTCAAGACCATAACACATTCTTCAAACCTGATCAGAGATGTAAATGATATTATGGTCTAAACATTATGATACTTCTACTTCTTTGAGACATATAAACTTGCTTGCTTGCTGTGAACTCATTTGTTTTTATGGTATCTATGTGACACAGCAGCTAGAGTGCTGGACCTGCAGTCAAGAAGATCTGAGTTCAAATTCTGCTACAAGTCATCACCCTCTTTCTGCTTCAGTTTTCTTGTCTAGGGATATGGCCAAACGATATGAATTGGAAGTTTTCATGGGAATAAATCCAAGATATCAACAATTATATGGGAAAAAATGTTCCAAATCACTAATAATTGGAGAACTATAAGCTCAAATTAAAGTAATTTTGAAGTTCTGCTCCATATCTATCATATTGACAAAAAGGACAAAAGAGAAAAATGACAAATGTTGAAAGTCTTGCAGGAAGACAGACACAGTATTCCTCTTGTGGTCCAGCCATTCTGGAAAGCAAAATTGGAACCAGAAAGTTACCAAGCTGTGCATACCCTTTGACTTAAATATACCTCTGCTAGATCTACAGCTCCAAAGAAATGTTTTAAAGTAGAAAAGTTCCTATATATACACAAAAATATTTGTAGCATCTCTTTTCATGGTAACCAAAAAAATGGAAACTAAAGATCTGTCCTCTTGCTAAGGAATGGTTTAACAAATTGTGGTATATGGTTGT
This sequence comes from Vombatus ursinus, assembly GCF_900497805.2. Lineage (NCBI taxonomy): Eukaryota > Metazoa > Chordata > Mammalia > Diprotodontia > Vombatidae > Vombatus > Vombatus ursinus. The sequence goes on along the minus strand of NW_020946557.1, from coordinate 7,021,594 downwards.
AATGAAATGTTATTGAGGTATAAGAATGATGAAATGAATAATTTCTGAGGAAACTTGGAAGTCTTTATGAATTGATTCAGAGGGAAGGGAGCAAAACTAGAAGAAGAATTTATATAATGATAGCATAATAAAGAAAAACAACTTTGAAAGATTTTAGAACATTGATTAGCACAATGACAAATCAGGACTCCAAAAGACTAAAGATGAAACATGCTTTTGTCCTTTTGACAGAGGGGTAATGGACCTAAAATGCAGAAAGAGATATACATTTTCAGACATGGCTAATATAGGATTTGTTTTGCTAGATTATGTAACTATGTACTAAAGAATCTGGTTTTTAGATTATTTTTTTAACTCGGCTCAGTTCAAAAGAGGAGCAGGAGGGACAGACTTGAAAAATAAAAATAATAAACTATTTTAAAAGAACTGTATTAATTTTAGGTTTTATATGCCACAAACCAGCAACAGTAATAACAACAATAACATTTATGTATTATTCTAAGTTTACAAAGCACTTTACATATGTTATCTTACTTGATTCTCAAGACAATTCTATGAAGTAGATGCTACTTTTATTCTCTAGATGAAATCGAAGCAGAAAGAGGATAAGTGACTTACAGTAGAATTTGAACTCCGATCTTCCTGACTACAGATCCAAGTCTATCCATTGTGACACCTAGCTGCCATAAAAACAAATGAGGCCAACACAGCAAGCATCCTGGTTTACGTCTCCCAAGGAAGCAAAAGTATCATTACATTTAGACCATAATATCATCTATATCTCTGATCAGGATAGAAGAATGTGCTTGAAGATAACTATTTTTGAAGAGGCATTTTCCAGAGTCATAGTAGCCATGGATCAAATCCTGGCTCTGCCAATTATTAGCTGTGTGATCTTGAGCAGATCATTAACCTTTGGGGGCCTCCATTTCTTCATCTACAAAATGAGGATGTTGGACTAGATGACCTCTCAGGACCTTTTCCAGGTCTAGCTATATAAGCCTAAGATCCAACAACTCTAAAGATTTTCTGAACTTAAGGATGGCCAATACTTGCATCTCTTGTTTTTCTTTTCAAGCCATCAAAGAGGTTATTTCACATTTTAAAGATTATACAATAGAAAATGATTGATTAATTTACAAATTAAAGCAAAATAAACTCATGACATTCTGGAAGGATATTGATAGATCTCACATTTCCTTATAACCGATGTTGTGCATTTCTGTTCTAAATAACTTGTTTTCTAGGTCAAGAAAATACCCTATAGAGGACTCCAAATGTAAAAAAAAAATTAACTTCAGTCCTACACAGTAAAGACTATAAATGAGCATTTTGATAACTGAAGGTGAGTCAGCCATATTTGAACATTAGCTGTTAAATAAACACACAGATTCAAGGGGTAGGACAGTGGTCAATGCACTGGCTCTAAATTTAGAAGACAGATTTAAATCTCACCTCTCTGATTTACTAGCTATTTACTAGATTTACTAGTTATGACTTAACCTCCCTGGGTCTCAGTTTCCTCATTTGTAAAATGAGGGATGATAAAGTGGATAGAGCACTGGGCTTGGAATCTGGAAGACTCCTTCCTGAGTTAAAATCTGACCTTAGACACTAGCTATTTGACTCTGGAAAAGTCACTTAACTTTATTTGCCTCAGCCTCCTCATCTGTAAAATGAGCTGGAAAAGAAAATGGCAAACCACCCTTGTATCTTTCCAAAAAAAAAGAAAAGAAAAGAAAAAAGAAAGAAAAGAAAAAAAAATGGAGCTATGAAGAGTCAGATATGACTGACATGCCTGAAACAACAAAAATGAAAATAATGTAAGTGTAAATCACAGAACTTCTGAGAAAACTCCAAAATTCTATCTCCAGTTATGCTAAAAACTCAATATAGAGAGCAGGAGAAAACAATCACTTAAACTAGTAACTTAGGGTGGTCATAAGATCATGGCTTCAGAGCTAGAAGGGAGCTTAAAGATCATTTAGTCTGATCACTTCAGGACAGACGATATCAAGTGACTTGACTAAGCTCACGAAGGTTGTATATGACTGAGCAAGGATTTGAACTCAGGCTTCCCACTCCAAAATCAACACTTTTTCCCATATACTATCTTGCCTCCCTAAATTAATAGGTTAATAATATCTATATTATTGTAAAAGTAGAACTATGGTGGAATTATTCAATCTTCAATTGAGTATGATCTCCCAAGAATTCAGATCTAAATTTTTTATTAGTTTGGATGAAAAGTCAGTTACGACATTCAATACCCTTTCTTCTTTAAGAAAAAAAAAACATTTGGAACTGTGTTAAAAATAAAATAATGTTTGTTTTTCTGCATATAGCAAAATAGATGGAGGAAAGTGATGAAGGCAGTCAATCAGCCAGATTGATTTTGCCAAGATGACAAGCCAGTGCTTCTCACCCTAATTTATGATAATACAAAGTGTAATTAATTAATAATTTTTTCAAATTATGAAAAAAGTAGTTTTGATTCTTTTTGATTAAAAAATGTCTTTTATCAGGAATCTTATGATGAAATATGGACTGGGGGAGGGTATTACACTACAGAAACTTTTTCCCTTGCTAAAAAAGATCATTATACAAGCAAATATATCTTTAAAATGCCTGGCACTTCATAAGCAGAACATCTAGCTCATTGATTGAATTTTTCTCTTGTCATTTGTTTGTTTTCTTGTTCCGTAAGCATAATTTCTGTATTTATAGTAATTTAAATCTGTGGATATCAAGTTTTTTTTAATTCTTTGGTATGGCATTTCCTCTTTAATCCAAGTACAGAGAGTTACAAAACAACTCAAGTTATATCTCTTCACTCTATATGAAGTAAAGAATTCATAAGAGAGCAAAATACTTTTTTTCCATCCATATTAGCTTAGTATCCCAAATGAAAATAACTTTGGCCTTAATTTTCCAGACAATTAACTCACATATCTACTTCAACTTGCTAATATAAACCTAATCAATTAATATGTTAATACCTGAAACATCAAGATACATCAAGATGTATCTAGCATGTTTCTTGCATCTAGTATAACTCAAGATGGTTAGTATTTTTCTTTAGTATTGTAGTTAGGATTTCTATTTGATAAAGTTAAACATGTTGAGTCACAGAGTCACAAAATTTCAGTGTAGGTAAAATGTAGTTGCTTTTTTTTAAAAAAATAATGCACAATTTGGATTTTTATACAAAATGTGAAGATAAGGTTAAATTACAACTTATTTAAAATATTTTATCTTTATAAACATACTATTTTCTTTACACAATAAAGTCTTTTTTTTTCTTCTAAATAAACCATTCAGGCATGTTTACTGTAAAAGCTTATTGAACATGTGCTTTAAACATGGATTCTTGATGGCACTGGAAGGCAAAAAAGTTTGTTCAAGAAGTTCTAATTAGTTAGACAGATGGAAAAGAAAAATTTAGATATTTCATACTATGACTTTTTTAGATTATTTTCCTCTTACCTTTATGAATTTCTGTATTCCTCTAATACATGGTATTGTCAATTTTTAAAGTTGCCACTTGTTCATTTTTTAGTGTACGATGATTATTACAGCTAAGTGAATTTATGTTTAGCAGTTGCCTCAGATAACCTAATTTCATCACTTAATAAATAGGAAAAACTTTAAAATAGGATCCTAGATTTAAAGGTAGAAAGAACCTTAGAAATAATCTAGTTCAGTCTCCTAATTTTTACAGATGAGGAACTTAAGGTTCAGAGACCCTGACTGGCTTCTTCAATGTTATAGACAATAAATGGTAAGGCCGGGGTCTTAACCCAGGTTTTTTACTCCAAATCTACACCTTGTTAACTCAGTCTCAATGAATACCACCCACCCCCTTCAATTTTGAATACTTTCACTTTCAATCCTATATGCCATTTATAATTTTTCGTTCTAGGGATGCAATTAATATTCAGTAAGATTAGTCTCTATTAATATAACCCTGCTACCTAAATGATTATGTTTATAAACAAAGTATAACATATACTATTTAAAAATAAATGCGACTGCATATTCTGGTAATTTCAGATGTAAAACAATTAAATGTTGCAGGATTAAATAAGATAAAAGCAAAAAAAGTCTCTGTTTTGTTAATGATAATAACACCTTAAAAATATATCGCACTAAAAGTTTTACAATATGCTTAAAATCCTTGCATTCAAAACCGAAAAAGTGAATTTTCTTACGTTTATATTGCAAATCACTTTTGCACTACTGCCTAGTTAAACTCTGTATAAAAATACCAATGATTTTTTTAAAGATAACGAGTTATTCTGTTTAAATTGTGCTCTCAAATTGTGCTTTCTTGAGGAGAAAAGGTAAAAGAAAAGAAAGGAAGACATTAGACTTTTGAGTAGTACAGATGCATAAAGGTATACCTGTACTCTATAATCTCCTTACCACTGCAGAGTGAGCTGAGTCTGTTTCTTTTTATCTTTCATGATCTGGGTGATGCTTTTCTTCTGGGACAGATGAGGCTCTGGTGCTTTCACTTTATTGTCTTGAATATCCGCATCCTCTTCGGATGAGGAAGAAAGGTGATCATTGCTGAGATGCATTTCTGATTGCAAGGGAAAGTACATTTTGAAAAATCAGGACAAGCATTTCGTGACATCTGTTATTTGACTTATAACTGGCTATTTTCCTCAACTGACGTGACTAGTAATTGCAGGCAATGATTCCACCTATCACTAGGTTAAAAGCATCCATCTGCAGTATATAGATGTATGCATGCACAGATACCAAGAAACATATGCTAGACGCATTTGATCCTCTATTTGCAACATTATGAAAATAGGTCCCATGTTCGTGCTGAAATAACTCCAGGTCCCTCTGCGCCGTCAGGACTACTGTCTATTACCGAGGCCCCAGTAACATTCCCTGAAAGTCTGAGAGGCTCACCTGCTTTGATTCCCACCGACAGCCCCGGCTCATCTACTTCCTCCCCGATGCCCCGAGAGTTTACAGGCTGCCCTTCCTCAGGATAGGAAAGCAAGCCCTTGGCCAGCAGCTCTACGTAGCATCCCTCCTCTTGGAGCCCAGAAGAAACTTTTGGGGAAGGCTGCCCCTGCAGGAAGGCGCCCTCCCGCTCCGGGACCTTGGCCGTCCTCTTCATGGGCATAGTTCTTCCTCCCCAGAGGCGCGACGGGAGCCCATGCAAACAACCACAGCGCTGGGACCCCACGAGATGGGTCCGTGGGCGGGGGCAGGGCAGAGGGCGGGGATCGGGGTGGAGGAAGGAATAGGGTGCCGGGTGGGGTGGCGCGGCTTCGGAGTGCTAGATTGGTGACCTGGTTTGAAGGAGTCCTCTAGGAAAACTGGGAAAAGAAGCTTGTCTAAAGATCGGAGGAGCTACTTTGAGGACCTCCCAAATGAATGAATCAAGTTTAGTCCTCCAGGGAAAGGGTTACGGGCTGGGTACTTAGAAATCAGTCCTGCTACTACGTTGGGGGTCTGCGCCCTACAGCCAGGAAGGGACCAGGGGCTGGAAAGAAATAGCTGCACCTACACATCACTTCAGGAGTCCTTTATCTGGCTGGGGAAGGATGTCTGACCTGACATGTACACATTTTTTGTTGGTGCAGAAGTCCCAATCCAGGCCAGAACAATTAATTCACATCCCCTAATGCTCTTTTCTCTCTTCTTAATCCTTTTCCTTTTCCTCAGATGACAGAATTTTTAAGTTGGAGGGAACCTTAGAGACTATCTCCTTTCCTTTCTGTTTCTCCGTGCTTCTCTTTATTCTTCTTTCCCTCCTCTTCTCTCTTCTGCTTTTCCTTCCTTTCCTTCCTCCTTCTCCTCCTTTTAGTCTCGCCCCCCCCATACAGAGAGAGAGAGAGAGACAGAGAGAGAGACAGAGAGAGTTAATCACACTGGGGCCAGCCAGACCAAGCAGGGGAAACCCTGAGTGAAGTCTTACATCCCAGGGATCCACCCTGCTCATGCCCCAGGAGACATTAATGATTAACTTGGAAAGACAATTATTTCTGATTGTGTGGGTTGCTGGGGTGGGTGTCTCTGGTCTCCGAGCTCCCTGCCTAATTCTGCCCTAGGGCGATCATTGTCTAATCTTTAGCTTAATGGGGGGGGGGGGGGAGAAGTAGGGGGACGACTAGATGATCTGTAAAGTCTTTTCCTGATCTAATTTCCTGTGAGTATATGTTATCAACGTCCTTTTCTGTTTTTCTACGACTTTTTGCTTCTTGCAATGGGGTAAGAAATCATTTAAGGGACTGGATGACTTTTCCCTTTAACTGGATTTGGTTTAATTCAACTCAATTTGATTCAACAAGTTTTAAATGATAGGAGTGTAGACAGGTGTCCTGGGTGACACTCCATCCCATTTTTCTCTTGGAGAGAGAAGAGTCTATTCTGCCTGACCACAGTGTGTATAAGGATAAGGATAGGACCAGAGTGTGTATAGGGATGAGGACAAAGAGTGGGAAAAGATGACAGAGGTAAAGTTGGGATCATAAACGATATTCCTCCAAAAATTTATGAGTGATATCTGATTAAGAATGAACATCAAGGTCTATCTTGGAAGAGAAAATAATTTATACCAAAATCTGAAAGGTGTACGTGTGATGGTGTGTTCTTATGACCGAGTATACATATATACACATACATACATACATCTGATACATATATACATGGAGAATTAGTCCAATCTGCTTGATTAAAGAGTTGTTGGAAAAACATGTTTGCCTGACTATGTGCATAGACGGCCCAAACTTTGTTACCAGCAGCTGGCAGACCTAGAGCCATCACTAGCTCAGAGCAATAGGGTCAAACATGCAAAGGGGCACTTTCCTTCCTCCTATGACTGCCATCCTTTTACTTCACTTAGCTGTCGCTAGCTGACTCATGCAGTACAACTGCCCCTATGCACACACCTCCCTCTTGTGGCCATGATATTCCTCTCCTAGGGACCACCTTCCTACCCTAACCCTTAAAGTGATAAAGATCAGGAACTCTGGGGGACAAGGCATCTCTGCAGCACTGCACCCACAGCTGAGCTATCTTGTGATGTACCTTTCCATCCCCCACAGAAGCTTTTGCCATAAGTGAAAGAATTCCCAGATGTGACTCTGGACAGAGCTACCACTTCTCCACTTCAGGATGCTTCCCTAAATCTTTGCCTAGCAATTGGTACCTCCCCAAATCATCCCCTGATTGCTTTAGCAACTTTGTATGTTTCCTATAAATTCATGTAAGGGCCTCAAAGTTTGTCTATTTAATGAATCCTAGCACTGCTGTATGTTAACATGTGTTCTTCTTTCAAGGAAACAGAATCTTGGAGATAGAAGAAACCATAAAAATGATCCATTCCAACACATTCTCCCTTTACAGATGAGGAAGCCACAACCTGAAGAAAGTGATTTCTTTTGTACAAATCACAATTTTTAGAGGTAGCTAGGTGACTCAGTGGATAGAGTTCTGGGCCTGGAGTCAAGAAAACCCAAGTTCAAATTCTGCCTTTGATATTTACTATTTGTGAGATACTGGGCATGTCACTTAACCTCTGTTTGCCTCAGTTTCCCCTATTGTAAAATGGGACTAATAATAGTACCTGCCTCCTAGGATTGTTGTGAAGGTCAAAGGAGACAACATTTGTAAAGCACTTAGCACCTTGCACATAGTAGATGCTGTATAAATGTTGTTATTATTACTGTTCAAAGTCACGTGAGATTTATACAAATACAGTCTCCTGATTCTTGACCCAACTACCCTTTGACTAGGACATGTTAAGCACAATAAGGGAATCACTTTTATTACTGGATCTATACAACATGTAGACTATGTCTATTATATCAACATCAGATGAAAAGTGAAACTTTGAGGCAAGTCAGAAGGGTTTGTTTGTTGCTGTTTTGATTGGCTCCCTGGAGTCAAATATTCAGGTTAATTAGAATTTTTTTTTTCTTTTTGAAGTAATTGAAGGTTCTTCAATTGTCTCATAAAATGGTTCTTCTGGTGTCTTAGAATTTGAGGTAGATATGTGAAATTATCCAACTGCTTTATAATGAAAACACCAAGATCATACCAACCTTTAAGATTATTTTGACCTAAACTATGAGTTCAGCTATTTAACCAGATTATATTTGAAATTCTAGGTACTTCATGGAAGAAATCTAGAGAGACAAAAGGTGTGATTATTGTAATAAATTTTGTTCTCTGAGAGTCATTAACTAATGAATTTTTAAACTAATGAACCATGTGACTGAGAAAAAGAAGTAGGTTCTCTGTATAAACATGTGCCTAAATCACCTCTTGCATACATGATGTCAAATCAAGATGTGGTATTTTAGAAGTTAACTATGAGGTCATGAAAGGAAAAGTAAGTTCAGTATCACAGAGGCAATATTGATATCTGTTCCATTTCCCATATAACTTTTTCCAGGCATTTTTTTGAATAGTGTGTATATTAGAATTTGCTGTTTGTCTATAAGATGCCAAAAAATAAAAATAAAACACAATCTTATTGGGAATTTTATACAAAGCAATCAACTAGATTTTTTGGTATTTAAAATTCCAAGTAACTAATTTGACTGACTTTTTTCCCACACACACAAAAACATCCAGCCTAAGAGAGCCTCATCTAATCCACCATTTAATGAAAGTATATTCTAGCACATTTTAGGATAAGGGAAATGGGCAATGGAAACACTTCTGGAATCAGAGAACTTAGGTTGGATTACCAACTTTGCCAATTGACATCCATGTGACCTTAGACATCTGTAAAATGAGAGAACTGGATCAGATGATCTCTAGATTCCCTTCTAGAACTAAACGTGTGTGTGTGTGCGTGAGTGTGTGTGTGTGTGTGTGTGTGTGTGTAATAGATCTAAAATCTAGATTTGATCTAAAAGGACAATCTCAACGTTTTAAAAAATACAACTTTAAATCACTTTTGAGGGAAAAAAGGGTAGAATGGAAAGACAGGCACAGTCACTCACTCAATAAACATTTATTACCAATGCCAGAGTTTTCAGAGCTTAACCCTCAGCAAAGAATTAAGTCTCTTCTCAGTATTAGGCTATAGAGAATAACATCCTTCAAGTATCAAGAAATATGTGTTTTATTTAATGTAGTTCAGGGTTCCAGTTTCTTAACTAGCTTGTAAGCTCCTGCCTTACAGTAAATGTTTTCCTTTGCAGTTTATTCCACTATCTAATGCAAATATTAGTGAGTGGATTAAATTAATTTCTTTATTTCTGGGATTTCCCTTATGAGAATACATAACATAGAAGATACAGCAATGGAATTGAAGTCAGAAGACTGGATTTGAGATCTGGCTCTACCAAAGTGACTCCCTTGACTGTCATTTCCTTATGTGTAAAATGAACGGGCTGGACATTGTGACATCCCAGGATACTTTGGACTCTGAAATGGTCTGCTATTTTAATTAGAAAAACATTAACAATAATCAAAGTGCAATTTATTTTCCTTTTTCCATACTTTGATAGAAGTGTGATCTCATTGATCTGCATATGCCTATGAGTGGGGCAGATTGTGACCCAGCTGTATCTTCTCAACCCATGAAATGAAGAAAAGTTGTTTATGTTGTTTTTATAAGGCAGAAAATTGCCCAATTGGATATGTGAATATGTGTACAGATAGTACATTAAAAGACTTTGGGAAAAATAATATTGTTCTTATTATACTGTTATCTATGAAAAAGGGGGGGGGATGAAGAGTACATTTATAATTTCCCCTTTAATTAACTTAATATAACATTGTTCTTTTCATTAATGTAATGAATTTATTAAATGTATGATTGCTAAAGTATTGTTTTTCCTTCACATATAAATGACCATCTACTTTTCCATTCAAGTCTAATAAAAGACAGTCTATTTGGTACCTCTTATTTATTATTATTATTGTTATTAAATCTGTTTGTAATTATAAAGAAAAATGGTCAGACTTGTGCAGCACACAAAAGTAAATAATAAGCAATCTTATGAGTATATGAGAACTATCTTTTCATACCATGCCATAATGATCTGAATGAACATGTCTAGTTATAATAAATATGTAAGTCACATATGTAAATCATTTCAACTATACTAAAGGGATAAACTACATTGCCTAAATCTGGGTTATTATATGTTCATTAGGAATATGACATGTTTTAATCAAAAGTAAGTTTGAAATTAATTTTGTTTCTGTCAACACTTAAGATCAGAGGTGAACTGCAGGTACTAGGTCATTTTCCATATATAGATGGGATCTTCATGTGAGTAGACCATTTCTCAGTAAATCCAGAATACATCTAAGATGAAGGGGTTGGTGAGCAAGGAGAAACATACTGTCTCCATATGGTACCCGGAATGAATGGGAGCCCAAATTCTGACTCATTCAATCAATCTACCCTGTCTTTGCTGAGTTCTTGCAGTTTCAGTCAGAACCTTATTTACATTTAAATGGCATAAACAAAAATTTTCAATTAAATAAGAAGTGTTATGTTGTGCTGTTTCAGAACTAAATGGTGAAAAAAAAATCTAATACATGCCAAAACCAACCCTGAACAGAAAAATCTGGCTTGTCTGGTTGAATTAAAACTTACTATTGATTCAATGCAGTTGTCTTGTGTAAACCCAATCAGAGAATATCAATTTCTCCTAGAAATCCCACATTATATATATATATATATATATATATACACATATATATATATATATACACACACACACATAGGTTCTGTCTTTGCCTATGTATGTATATATGTTTTCAAAGTGTTAAAGAGACTATTCAATTCCAACTAGACAAGTGAAACTTTAATTTGGCAGATTTAATTTGGAACCTAAAACAAAATCAAATCATTTAAATAGGTTCATATATCTATATAAAGAGATATTTTTGATTAATAGTGCGGGTTTTAAAAAATCAATTAACAAAGAATCACTCAACTGTAAATGATTCATTTTAATAACTGGTTTTTTTTTAATTGCCTCCTTTGTTCTATAATCACCAATACAGTTCACTAATAGCAATATGATATAGTGGCTAGAAAGCTGACTTCTAGAGCTGGGGTTCAAGTCCCATCTCTGATGCATAATACCTATGAGACCCTGGGCAAATCATTTAATTTCTTAATGCTTCTGGCAATTCTTTGAGACTATATGTTGCACTGGGAAATAAGATACAGGAAATAGGGTATAGAAATCTATCCTGCCCTATAGGAAAATAGAAGGGGAAGGGGACAAGAGAAGAGGGGAGTAGTGACAGAAGGGAGGGTAGACTGGGGGAAGGGGTATTTAGAATGCATGCTGTCTTGGTGGGGGAGGGGAAAATGGGGAGAAAATTCGGACTCAAAATCTTGTAGAATTGAATGCTGAAAACTAAAAATACACAAATTAATAAAAAAAAAAAAAGGAAACCATGGAAAGACCATGTCTCTAGAAACAACCCAATTCCTGTATTTTCCCATACATTCACTGGCCTACCCCATGCTACTTGCACTCCTCAATCCCACCTAGATCATCTAATTAGCCTGTTTGATATTCCTTTCACTGTTGCACTGGGTCACCCCAGACTATTTCCAACTCCTCTATCCCATTTAGATCCTCTCAATGTCCCTTTTGTATATAAACATCAGTCTCACCCCCATTTAAGTTGCAGGTTCACTAGGAACCCTGCGCACTTCTATTGGCATTACAATAAACCTTGGCACTTGACTGGAAAAAAAAAAGACTCTATGTTGCATAGCAAATGCATAGTTCCATAGGTAGAGAGAAGTCCTAACTTTGAAGTTCCCTACACTGATGAAATCACATACTAGGTTTAAAAAAAAATAAAAAAGATTCTCCCTTCATTTGGATAGATCACATTTGCCGAATGAAAAGCTGGTGGTTAGATTGGTATATGCTCTTAGAATTCTAACAATGGCTTACCTTTATATCACACTTTAAGATGTTTGAAGTGATTTGTGTACATTATCTTATCTGACCCTTGTCATTATTATTTAATTTTATTTTAGAGTGGAAGAAAGAGATTCAGAGAGATTAGATGATTCATGTAGTCATATAGTTAATCCTGGAGGAGGGATTTGAAACCATTTCTCTGCTGACTGCAAGTTCAATGTACTTTCCACTACCCAAAGATATCACCCAAACATCTATCAGTCCAATATTTCAAAAGACCTGAAAGATGTTGCTATAAGCATAGATAATACATTCATTTGGCTAAAAAGTGGTGCCAAGGAGGCCACTGGCTCAGGTTTGATGCCTCCATGGGCCAGATAATTTCATTCATTTAGCGGCCATAGATTGTTCCCCTTTGCTCTAGGTCAGTATCTTGCAGTCAGTTGTTCTATTTGCTTACTTTAGGGTACACGCAAAAACATGGATGTACCTCAACATGAATCTATCCCTACTACTAGGAAAACAGTTCAAAGGCATGCTCTGTGATCATGGGGCACTACAATTAACTAGACAAAAATGAGTTGCACTTTTCAAAACAAAAAGTGAAGATTTTTATATGGTTTTCTGATTATTCTATTTTAATTGCCATTCTCAAACATTTGGAGGAGAAAAAGAAGTAGATAAAAAAAAGAAGTGGACTTTTGAAGCAGAAAAGTGGTATACAAGTATGCCTCTGCTATATAGAATGTGATCTTACCACTGCTAAATGAATTGAATCTTTGTTATCCTGTATGGTTTTCTTCTGAAATAGACATGGATCTGATGGTTTGAGTTCGTTATCCTAACAATCCATATCCTCTGTTTCTAAGGAAAGAAGATTATTACTAAGGTGTATTTATGATTGAAGTGACAAAGCAAAATAAATTTTTAAAAATAACCACAATTACTTAGTCTCTAAACAGTCTCTTGCATTGGTGTAATGTTGTTGTATGCTGTAATAATTCATATTATAGTCCCAACTTCTAGTTTTAAAACTTATTTCATATAGAATAAGACATATATATTCTATCACAGATAGATCATATATTGTATTATTTTAATCTCTGTCATATATTAATAAATGTGCCTCTGTGTCTTCAAGTATTTGAAAGGGTATCATTTGGAGCAGGAAATAGACTTTTTTTTTCTAGGCAATGGAGTTAAGTGACTTGCCCAGGGTCACACAGCTAATGTCAAGTGTCTGAGGTTGGATTTGAACTCAGTTCCTCCTGACTCCAGGACCAGTGCTCTATCCACTGCACCACCTAGTTGTCCCTAGACTTTTTTTTTACACCAGAGTCTAGCACAAAGAGCAGTAGTGGGATTAATTGCAAAGAAGCATATTTAGTCTTTTTAAATTTATATAAATCTGTCCATACTACTTTTCCCCCTCCCCTGCATTGAACAACAAAAGGAGGAGAGGGAAGGGAAGAGAAAAAAGAAAATCCTTATACATGATCCAATTAAACAAATTCTCACTTCTGACATGTCTGAAAATGTATATGTCTCACTCCATTTTAAGTTCATTGCCTCTGCAGGGGTTGAAGGGTATGTTTTTATCTTCAAAAATCACAATGCTGGGAGGAGGGAACAGAGGGAAGAGGAGAAAATTTCAAACTCAAAATCTTATGTAAGTGAATGCTGAAAGCTAAAATCAAATAAATAAAATATAAAAAACAAGAAACAACAATGCTGTGCACAATTCCATGACTGAAAAATCACAATGGTTATTTTTGACATGGTCTATATTTTCTTAATACTGTGTGCAAATACATACTTTTTTTAGCAAAGCTAGTATTATTTTCCTCTACTTGGAAGATCATTAGTTTTGTTTAAATCATACTGTTTTAGTAAAGTATGGCTACATAGGATGGATCAATATCCATATTTATTTCTATATTGTGGTTCCATGACTAAATATATATGCAATGTATTTATTTGCCATCTTTCCTTCTCTGCTCAAAGGCTCCTAAATCTAACCACTCATCTTTACTAAGCAATTTATCACAAGGACAAGATCATTCAATAGTTCTCTGTCTTTACAAACCAGGCAAACTTCTGGCAATCATGAATATTAAATAGAGAGGAAGTCTGGAGTGGTGGATAGAGGCCCGACCTTGGAATCAGGAAGACCTACCTAGGCTGAAGTGCTCCCTCTGACACATACTGGCTATGCAACCATGAGCAAGTCATTTTAATATCTGAGGGGCTCAGGAAACTTTCCAATTCTATAAGTTACAGAAGAGTTGGTAACTTGCATTGGGGAAGGGAGTTCTTTACACAGTTAAAATCATGGGTCCATACTCCTGCCAAAAATATTAAATAACAATAGCAATAAATCATAAACTAAAAATGTTGCCATAGAAAATGGTGGTAGATTGTTTTAGAAAACCTCTGTGCATGTATGTGTGTGCTTGCATGTGCACTCTCCCAGAATTAAGGAATATTAATTCTCACCTGCCACACTGCAAATGAAGCATCCTTACCAGAAAGTATGCCTGAGGGATTTAATACTTTCCATTCTAGAACTCCTTACCCTTACACCTATGTTGCCCTCACTAGTGAGTATCTCGCAAAGCATGCTGTAGCTAACCAGTCCCAGTATGTTTCATATATTTTATTTCCATTTTATATCCAGCCTAATGCTGCCATGTTCCCCCCCACCCCTATCCTTCCAGCTCTTGAATTAAAATGAATACTGTCTTTGTTTCTACAAAGTATGTGTCTATCAATTTCCCTATGACTCTACTACCATTCCTGTGACTTTCCAAGATAAAACAACCCTCTTTAGTCACCATCCCCACATATACAGTCGGCAAACCACTCTAATAGCTTTGCCAAGAAAACACCAAAATGAGGTCAGAAAGTCAGACATGACTAAAATGACTGAGCAACAAATTATGAGGACTAGCTTATCTTGGCTAAGAGAGAATTGCTACCAGGTTGACCCCAAAGTGATGAATTTTTTTAGCCGCAACTTTTGAAGTATAACTAGTAAATCACAGAGAGCTTTTAAATACCCAGAGAGATGATAGGACATTGAAATATTGAATAGAAAATTATACAACCTATTAAAATGTTCTCCTTATGAATTTAGAGAACTAATCATATTTTTGATAAAACCAATGAAAGTGGGTTTTTGTCTGTTCATTTTTGTTTCTCCATTGAAAAAGAGTAATATCATATTAATGGTTTCTAATGAAGGGAGAAAAGGGAGAAAGAAAAATAAGGGGATGATTACTATTACTTTCCACAAAATTAAAACATCAGTGAAAATGTCAATAACAAATTATTCATTTGTAAATACTGAGAATAAAGAAGGCTTATAGGAAGGAAATAAACGTTTGTTAAGTACCTACTATCAGGCACTGTGTTAAGCACTTTATAATTATAATTTCATGTAATCCTCACAACAAACCCTGGGAGTTAAGTGCCTTTATTGCTCCTATTTTACCATTGAGGAAACTGAGGCAGGCAGTGGTTAAGTGGCTTGCCCAGGGTCACACGTCTAGTAACTTCCTGAGAGTGTCTTTCTGACTATAGACCTAGTACTCTATCCATTCCACCACCTAACAAACTTATTGAGGATTTTTCTTAAATTATGATAATACAAGAAATTTGGGTTATATTCATGTACTCACTAGTCAAAATGTGTTTTTTTTAAAAAACCTGTCAGTTTGATGAGATGTTTAATTGTGAGTTGGGTGCTTTAATGAATAATAAAGAACTTTGAGACAATATTAATTTTAATGGTAATTCAACAAATATTTGTTGAGTAATAATGCAATAATTGAGCAATAATAAAACTAACAAGTCAACGAGCTAGACACTACTATGTATTAACTTTTAAAAACATAAGTCACACCAAATTAATGTTTAAGAATAGGTACTAATAACATTTACAATGACACAGAGAGCAAAAGATTATCTATGTTTATATTATTTGCATAAACCTTTAAAATCTGCTGATGCACATTTTCAGATGGCTTACCTGCTTTACAAATTAGACAATTAATCTAAATATAAAAATCAACATGAAACTCATCTTCATTTGGTGTATCAATACAAAAAAGGAAAGCTTCAATTTTATGAAGTGAATAATTCCTCCATTTCACTGTTACCAGCTAAGCCATCATAACTAGCAGTGTATCTATTGAAATACATTAAAAAGGCAGTTGATTAACTTTTTAACTATGAGTTAATTTTGAAGGGACACAAAGGAGACATAAAATGACAAGGGCAAGCTTTGATGACATTACAAAATTATCAAGGTCACCATATCTTGCCAGCTGATCATATAAGGAAACTAATCTAATGCAAAATTCTCTTCTATCAAGATTCCATTAAATACTCCCTGGATTGACTATTGGCTTTCAGTATTCACTTAAATTTAGAAATAGAAGGAATTAAGAAGACCATTAAAAATGGAAATGGTCATAGTGAAGACAGGAAGTGATTAGATTAACAATAAGGATCTTTAGGAGATATAGGATCATGGTAAGAATGAAATGAATCCTGACCCTCTTCCGGTGGTCTTGATAGTTTCAGGTCAGTGTGTGGATAAAGTCATTTCATAATGCCAACCATGAGCTTACGTTAGAATTACAATTAGCTAACTTTTTAAAAAAAATATGAGTTTATTTAATTTGTCTAAGCTAATGCAATGGGCTTGTAAAGAAAGATTAACTTCTGAAAACAATGGGTATATTGGAATATCCTGAAGAAGATGAACATCTAGCCTCATGAAAGCAGCAAGGTCAGCAACCTCTACTTTTTCATTATCCTTTTACTTGAGCAGAAGAAAATTTCTCTTCATCTATTCTTTTTATTTTTGAGATTTCATTCCTAATAACTCCCTGACAATATTTTATGTCTATACAAGGATCCCTTTATCAATAATATAATTCAAAGATTAATTACATAGATTGTGAGCTCCTTGAGAGCAAAGACTCTCTCTCTCTCTGTCTCTCTCTCTGTCTCTCTCTGTCTCTCTGTCTGTCTCTCTGTCTGTGTGTGTGTCTCTCTCTCTGTCTCTGTCTGTCTGTCTGTCTGTCTGTCTGTCTCTGTCTCTCTCTCTCTCTCTCTCTCTCTCTCTCTCTCTCTCTCTCTCTCGTATCCCCAGGGCTAAGTACAGGTGCCTGGCACACAGTAGGCACTTCATAAATATTAATTGATTGATTTGTCTATCAATTAAATATAAAACTACTTTATTGAAATTACCTAAGTTTTCTATAAGAGAACTTTTGGAACAGAGTTTAACAAAGTTTTTAAGCAGAAAAAAATAAAATGTTTTCATCATAGCCTGACCTATTTAGAAGCCTCTTTAGTATATCAGCACCATGGGCAGTGGGACAGTGGAAGTCAGGAGCTGAATCAGCACTACATGAAGGGAAAGGTATAAGCTGTTTTCAATGGAACACTTTTGCCTTCCTATTATAATCAGACCAAAGAATTGAAATAGGGAAGAGTGAAGCCTACTACTTACAATTAATAGATTGGCTATCATTGTAGAACCTTGTGGTAGATTAACAGCATCCAGATTTTTTTTAAAGTTATCTTTCTAACAGCATTTCTGATACAATGATTTTCCAACTATCACAAGATAAGAAAATTTAGAAATACAGTAAAAACATAAACAGTATCATGTATTTAAAATGTGAAACAAAACATTACTAGAGCTACATGGATAACATCAATGGCATTATATGGTTTTACTAAAAAGCACATTAAACAGTTATTCCATCTTATGGAAACTTTCTTCAATAATAGCAAAATACCATTTGATAAGTGCAAAACTCTTAACATGTGCCAAGGAGGAACAGAGATCGGAGGATTTGATTTTGAATCTGGAGACCAAATGAATGGATGAAGGTGATACTTACAAATCCTTTGCTCTTTTCCAGGCAAGACACAACAAGTATAACATTATCAAGGAGAAAGGCTTGCAATACCAGTTTCAATACATTCTTTGGTCATGATGAAATGGATGCCAATGGATCTAGGCTTCCACACAAAAATCCATATAATGTTAATAAAACAGGGCTCATCCCAAAGCAGCTTTAGAAAAGTTAACATTTCCTTCTCAAAAAGGAGGAAGAATATTGATAGACATTCTCAGAGTATGTGATATACAGGTTAAAAAAAATTATAGAAACATATTTGGGACAAACAGAGGATTTCATAAAGTAACAATAAAGGATAACAACATACATATGCCACTGAGTTTGTCAAATATAATAAAAATGGCTTATTTCTGGACAAACCCACAAAATGCTTAAGATCCAAAATTGGAATCAAATAGTGCTTTATGGATTGTATCCACATGAGCTTTACCAACAATATGTCAACAAAGATTAAGCAAATGACTGAATTATGTAGATTTTTTATAGAAACTGAGGGACATATGATAGTGATTCAGGATAAGGCCAATTCCACAAGAAATTTCAGAAGAGTTATCCTCAAAGAGCCTGGATTTATTGATCAACATAGATTATGCAGAGAAGTGGTGGAAATTGCGCAACATATCACTGCAGGTTGGAAAAATCTAGCAAATACTAGTAAGATGTGCCCACATGACTAGAATTACACACTAGAAGCTCACTATGCTTTATGAACTAACAGATGATAAATAACCATGTTACAAATATGCAAAACTCAAAATATCCTTGACAATTCAGCAAATAAACTAACCCAAAACATCACTGAAAATAGAATTACTGCCCACCACTAGACATAGTGTTGATCCATAGAGTTTTAAGAACAATGCTTTTAGTAAATGCATCCATACTGAATACTTATTATTTCCAAACTACATTTTAAAAAAAAGTTTTCAAATATAAAGACCTAGCAGAGAATTTAAGAAAATTTGGGGGAAAAGATGAGATGTATGGTATCTGGCTGTCTAGTCTTCTACTGGAGTTATCCCAAAGATGCCTTCAGTGAGTCTAAAAAAGATGAACTTATATCCCAATATTCTTATTCAGTCACAAAAATCACTCAATTTAGCCACCTGTGCAATTGTTCTCAAAACATTAACTATATAAGAATGAGTGGGATAGCATCCCTGGATCATTTCTATTTCATCAAAAGAAGAATGAGACAAGGGTGATAATAACGTGTGCTCTCTCCTCTCTCTCCTTCTCTCTCTCTCTCTCTCTCTCTCTCTCTCTCTCTCTCTCTCTCTCTCCCCCTCCTTCCCCTCTACCTTCCCCTTCTCTCTTCCTCCCTCCTTCCCTCCTCCCTCTCTCTTTGTCTCTATGTGTGTATGTACATATATATGTACATACATGTATATACATATACACGTACATAAATACATATGTCTATACATATACATAAATTTTCCAGTTTTCCAAGCATTTTCAAATATATTATCTCATTTTAGTCTTATAATAAGCCTGTGAGTTATGTGGAATATGTGTTATTATCCCAACTTAAGAGAGGAGGAAACTGAAGCTAAGAAAGTTTTAGCAATTGGCCCGAAGTCACATAGCTAATAAGTGGAAGAGCCAGGTACCCTGACTCCAAGTCCCATGCTCTATCTCCTGCAATCCTACCACATATGTAAATGCCTACTCTGCCTACATGTGAAATCATCACTGGTATGAAAAGAATATCACCCATCATTCAATCAAGTGGAGCAGTTGTAGACATTAATTCCTTATTCTAGTTTGTCCTTATTAGGACAATGGACTAATAGAATTCAGGGCTGGCCCCTGCTCTTATGGTTTTTTTTTCTTTTCTTTCTTTCAGAAGGGTGAAAGTGTCTAACAAAGCAAACACTCCTATCAACAGCTTTGGAGAAACAATGTTTTAACTTTTTTTTTCAATCAGTTCAAACCAGAAAAAAATCAGTGTCTTCTCTCTCCTGACAATATCCCAGAGTCTACTGTATATCCTTTTACTATTAACATCAATAACATCCAAGCAGATCCACAAATATCCCCTGGAGAGCTATTTATTCTGCAGTTAACCAATGATAATGAAAACTTTGATTATTTTCTTTTCTTTTAGGCTCAAAATTTAAAGCTGATGCCACTGCTACTACTTCTTATATTCCTGTAACCATCTATAATTTAAAGTAAGAGCTTTACTTGGCAACAAATGTGTATTTGTGTATTTATGTGAGTGTTTGTGTGAGCATTTATGTGAGGTTAATTATCCACAATTTACACATATGGAAACTGAGGCTCAGAAAGTTGAAGGAACTTCCTTTATGTGCTAGTAAATACCTGTACTAAGACTCAAACTCAGTTATAAGTCTAAGTCCACAGTTCTTTCCATGAAACCAAACAGCCTGCATCTTCTAACTTATTAAGCACCTGCTGTTTTCCCAGTATCATATAAGGATAAGAATATGTCTGTTCTTTGCAATTTACAGTCTTAGAGAATGACCTAGAGCACCAAGAGATTAAGCGACTTATCCAAAGTCACTTGTGTTTCAGAAGCTGGAGTTAACCTAAAGTCTTCCTTCTTGTTTTTGAGTCTGATTCTCTTTTGACTAAAAACAGAAATTGTCAGGGATCAAAAGGATTTTAAAGATTAAGCAGTGGGTGGGAGTAGGCTAGGAGCAAGGGAGTGAAGAGGAAGAGAGTATAAAGGAAGACAAACCCCTGCCCTTGAAGAGCTTTTAATCTTATTGGAGTGGTAAATTATACATATGTGTGTGTGTGTGTGTGTGTCTGTGTATGTATATGCATATATATATATATACACATAACATCAGGAGAGCATCATGAGGCCATATATGTATGTATATGTGTGTGTGTGTGTGTGTGTGTGTGTGTGTGTGCATCCAAGAGCTGGTTCATGTAGAATTGACTTCAGTAAGTACTCTAAACCAATGGTGTCAAACTCAAAAAGAGTTTGACACTAAACCATACATAAGGATCCCTGACTTAGAAAACCATATATCCACACTGTCTATGATCTATTGGATTTTTATATTATTAAATATTTCCAATTATGTTTTAATCTGGTTTGGCCACATTGGAAATGCTATAGTTAGTAGTTTGACATCTTTGCTCTACACTTCAGAAAGCAGACAGATCATTATGGATGTTCTTAGTCATGAAAAGGATTCATGGAGAAAGTGGGATCTAATCCAAACCTGGAATAAAATAGGACTCAGATTAGCAGAAAGGAATAGTGGTGTATATTCTAGGTAAAGAGATATGAAGACCACAGCATAAGAAAAAAACTTCTTACTGTTCTCCATACCCTCTGTGCTCATTCTCACAGATTTGTGGAGAACAGTAAGAGATCAGACATACTGAAACTCCACAAGTTTGTAGACGTAGAGCTAAAAGGGACCTTAGACAGGATTTGAACACATCTTTCTGATTCTAGGTCCAGCATTCTATCTACTTTATCACAAGGGAGAAAGGAATTCAGATGAGGGTATATTTTTCATAAGTATGGGAACCCCTTCCACCATATACAGACTCTACAACCTAAAAGATCCATCTTACAAAGGCACCTAAACTCAGAGAGGTCAAGAGACTTCTCCATGGTCACAAAGTTAGTAAGTACCAGACCTGCATAGGTTCCCAAAGTGGGCAATACCACCCCCTGGAGGGTGCTGGAATGATCCAGAGTAGAGCAATAGTAGCCTCAGGTACAATTGGGAGGAGTTAAATAAAAATAAGGGAGTAGTGGAAGCATTAAGGAAAGAAAAGAGAAGGCAATTTTGAAAAACCGTTCTACTTGTTTCATCTGTTGTGTAACAGAGTTAAAGTCATAGTGATTACATTATTTTCCAAATAAACACACAAAATGCCAAGTTATAACCAATCAATCAAATCTACCAACAGGTCTTAACAAGCAAGTGCTGGCAGACTAGCTATGTTGCCCATTGTCAGGAAATACAGCTTGCATTGGCAGGAATATGTGAATGTAATGTCTTGTTTATAGTACAATATTATATGGTTACATGACACAATATTGCATCATCAAAACTTCAGTGCAGGAAAAAACCCACAAATTTACAATAAATTGTTAAATTTAAGGTGTCATTTTTTAAAATGTATTTTATATTTTTAAAATGATGCAAATTTCAAAAGAAAAAACCATTAAAGGATTAAAGAAAGTAGATTTCCAGGGGGGCACTGAGTAATTTTTTTAAAGGGAGCGGTCGGCCAAATAAGTTTAGGAACCTCTGTGCCAGAGGGTAGGATCTGAACCTAGGTCTTCCTGCCTCTAAGTGCAGCATTCATTTCTCTTGTACCATGCTGTTTCTTGCAAATGAGGAGGGGGAATTAAATTTATAAAAAGGGCTTTCAGGTTTCCAAAATGTGTTATATACATTAACTCATTGGATTCTTAGTGCAACTCTGAGGCATAATACATATTCCCATTTTACAAGTGAGGAAATTAAGTCTCAAAGAAATAAAATAGTTTGCTCAAGATCACAAAGTAAATAGCAGAGCCAAGATTTGAATCCAAACCTTCTTACTTCAAGTCTGGTACTCTTCCCATCATACCACAGTGCCTGCTTCTATAATAGTGCAACCCCACTAGTGTCTTCCCTCTGAGATTATCTTCTATTTACATTATGTGTACAATTTTTTTGCAAGTTGTTTCCCATTCAAATACAAGTTCCTTGAGGACAGGGAATGTCTTTTTGCCTTTCTTTTTATCCCAAGCACTTAGTGCCTAGCACGTAGTAAGTGCTTAATGAATGTTCATGACTAAATGATTAATTGACTGACTGGGCAGAGCAAATACAAGAGGGGTACTAGTTAATAAGGGACCTTGGATGCCAACACAAGTAGTCTCAATTTAATCAAATGGGGAAGGCAGGGGCAGTTATAGGTTTCCAAGTACAATGGCAGCTAGGTGGTACAGTAGAGTGCAAGGACTGGAGTCAGGAAGACCTGAGTTCAGATCTGGCCTCAGACACTTACCAAATAGCTGTGTGACCCTGGTCAAGTCACTTAACCCTGTTTGCCTTAGTTTCTTCATCTGTAAAATGAGCTGCAGAAGGAAATGGTAAATCACTGCAATATCTTTGCAAACAAAACCCCAAATGGGGTCACAGAGGGTTGGATACAACTGAACAACAAGAAAAAATTAGTGTGACAAGAATCGACGTTTTGGGGAAATAAAGTTAGTAGTAGTTCATGAAGCAAAGAGAACAATTAAAGGTCTATTGCCGTAATCTAGACCTGAGGGTTCGAAGATCTAAAATAATGCTTCATGTATTGGACAATATCTTCTTAATTGATCTTTGGCTCATTAATGCTACTGGAAATAGTGCTGTCTCAGAAGCTGAATCAACCCAACTATTTTACCATTCCATGATATCTCAAATGCATTTTGCAAACTAGGAACTTTGGCTCCCTTCAGTATCTTGATATTTAACCATACTGAGTCACCAGTAGATGGTGATATTGAATAAAAATTTTCCTGACTTGTATCCTCTATTTTCTTAGGAAGACCAGTTCTATTCTGGCCAGAAGAAGGAACACTTGATCTGTGGACTAATGTTGCAAGGACTTCTAATCTTCATACTCCTAAACCTCTCCCACTCAGCAAAGATCTTACATCCTACTTTGCATAAAAGATAGTAATTGTCCACCATGAGAAATGAGTGGAGTATGAGGGAGTCGGGGCTAAAAAGTATAGAGAACTTTTTCTAGGAGTTCGACTTTGAAAGGGAGAAGAAATCTAGAATGATAGCCAAAGGAAATTTTAGGATCAAATGAGGTTTTTGTTTTTTTAAAGATGGGACAAACATGAGTCTACTTCAAGGCAGCTTGAAAATTAAATTACTTTGTTTTTATTTTGTATATTTTCTGTACACATTTAGTTATAGACATGCTGTCTCCCAGATTGAATTTAAGTTCCTGAGGGTGAGGAATATTTCTTTTTTCTCTCAGTGGCACATAGCATTGTGCTGAGCATACAGTAAGTAATTAATTAGTGCCTTGTAGCTTAGATGAGAGTATACATGCTAGCACACAAGTGATGCTTACTGGAAAGCCTGGCAAAAAGTCTCATGTTTCTGATTTGGTATATAATTCAACTTTGAAGCTAAAATTAATTTTAAAAAAGCAAAGCATGTTTCAATACTCTGAGTCTGGCATTGTCTTTTCCTTGAAATTATTTTAAAATGTCTCTTTCTCCTTCTAATTCAGCAGTGAGCTGGGACCAATCAGACATCAGCTCAAAGTCAGTGATGTGGCAATACCTCCTGGGTTGTGTTTCAAGTTGAGTTTACAGAGGTTAGTAAAGACTATTGCATTTTATAGGGGGTGACATAATTAACCAATATGTGCTATAAAATAATATGCTTTGCTTATCTTTACTTCCAAGGTAATTTAAAATAAGTTTTCACAAAATTGTAACCTAATTTATTCCATTTACTTCATTAGAGTATCAAATATGAAAAGGTGGTGCAATGGAGAGAGTGCCAGGCCTGGAGTCAGGAATACTTACCTTCATGAGTTCAAATCCACCCTCAGATACTTCCCAGCTGTATGACCCCGGGCAACTCACTTAACACTGCTTGCCTCAGCTTCCTCATCTGTAAAATGAGATGGAGAAGGAAATGGCAAACCACTCCAGTATCTTTGCCAAGAAAATCCCAAATGGGGTCACAAAGAGTCAGACATAACTGAAAATTAACTGAACAACAAAAATATGAAAAAGTGCTTGATGTTTTATGACCATGGCAAGTTGCCTCTCCTCCCTAGGCATCAATTTCCTTGTCTCTAAATCAAGTCAACAATCATTTATTAAGAGCTTACTATGTGCCAGGCACTGTCGGCAAGAAAAGGGAATTAAAGGGGTGGCTAGGTGGCACAGTGGATAGAGCATTGGACCTGAAGTCAGGAGGACCTGAGTTCAAATCCGACCTCAAAGCAAACACTTGACACTTACCAACTGTGTGACCCTGGGAGAGTCATTTAACCCCAATTGCCTAAAAAAACAAACAAACAAACAAAAAAGAAAGAAAAAAGGGAATTAGATTTGCTCTCACTGAGACCTGGCTCCCCACAGATTGATACTATAGGAAAGATCACCTAGACTCCAGCCACTATCTTCCCCAGCATTGGATATACCTTCATTCACACTGTGGGCATGCATGCACACACACACACACACACACACACACACACACTGGTCCTGGAAGAGGACTTGGAATACTTCTAGCTCCCCAGTGCCTGCCTCTTCAACACTGTCCTTCATGTGTAATTCTCTTTATTTTTCCTCAAATTATCATAGACCTAGGTGGACAACTGAAAATTCCAGGATTCCTTAAATGCTCAAATTCCTCCTTCCGCAGTAGGTCTTTCCCACTCCACCTAAATCCCTCAGGTGCTAATAATGCCTTCTCCTTGGAAATTACTTCCCATCTACTCTATATACACAACTAGCTCTTGATTAGTGTGAATAATAAATCCTGTAAAGTGACCATATGTATTCAAATTTATACCATTTGAAGTTATAATTATATAAAATATAGTGATTGATTCTATCTCAGAGGAAATATGCAGTGCAAATTCAAATAATATGACTAATTCACTGGATTTGTTATTCACACTAATTGGGATATAGCTGTACCTTACATGTACCTACTTATTTACATGTTGCCTCCTCCATTAGAATGTGAGCTCCTTGGAGGAAGGAACTGGGGATATTTTTTTTTTTTGCCTTTCTTTGTATACCCAGCTTAGCACAATGCCTGCCACAAAGTAAGGACTAACTGACTGGAAATGATTGTTGCTTCGTCTATTCCTTCTTCCTCTTTGTTTTGTTTTGTTTTTGTTTTGTTTTAGAAATCAGGCAACAGTGTGTTGTAGGATCAGTTGAAAATTCAACTAGTTCAACAACTTGTTTCTTACCATAAATAAAAGGTACAATCTCTGTGAAACATTCTTTTAAATACCCTTCAGGGCAGCAGTCACCATTTGAACATGGCCATCTGCTGAAATTGGAAATTTGGAAATAGGAAATTGGAAATAGGGAACTATCAGGTCTTCTTAAGATTATAAAACATCTATTCTTCAAAATGTGGGCTTTTTGTGAGAACTGGATGTTAAAAATATGTAGTGAATAAGCATCAGGTGGGAGACACTGTGAACCATTCATGTGTCATAATTACCTAATGTCCATCATACAGTTAGTGTGTCAAAGGTCAATATATTAGTTCCTGAGTTTATATGCATTCCTTTTACTTCTCAACAAAATTGTTTATTTTATTGATACCTTCTGCCCTGCATATTTAGGTGCTCGATAGATGTTCCCTGAGCTGGAAAAGAACTTCTGTGCACCAAAAGGATGTTTTTTAAAACCAACTTGTGGGGAGGGGGGGAGAAGAGCAAATCAGACATTATTATCACTTTGTGGACTTCAATAAGCACTATTTTCAAGCACTAATATTGAAGATATTGAATATCCTGCTAAGATAGCAATGATCAGTTAATTAAATGCATTACAAGAGTAACAAGATCTTTAGCATGATTATGGATCTCATTTAAAAAACTGCAATGTGATGCAACCTGCACAATGTAATCTACAAATAGACGCATCTGCTGGACCTTGCCATCTACAGAGATTCTCTGTTCACCTTAGACTATGCATTGAATCCCCTGTATGGTACTCTTCATGGCTTCTTCTTAAACAAATGTTTTATTTTCATTTGTTTTTCTTTGGGGGAAGGGGAGAAGTAAGGGGTGTGGTTACCAGAGAGAAGGGAGGCTAAAATGACTTTTAGACGATTGCCCAGGGACTTTAGAGGGCCAGCTAGAGTCAGGAGGACCTGAGTTCAAATTCAGCCTCAGATACTTACTAGCTGTGTGACCATGGGCAAGTCACTTAACCCTGTTTGCCTCAGTTTCCTCATCTGTAAAATGAGCTGGAGAAGGAAATGGCAAACCACTCCAGCATCTTTACCAAGAAAACCCCAAATGGGGTCACAGAGTCAGACATGACTGATTAACAACTGAACAGATAGACTTTAATTAATTCATTCTAACACCTCTTTTGGCTCTCTGGACTTCTGACTGTCTGGACTTCTCTGGGTCTATCCTCCCAGCATTCTCATCCTGGATAAGATCTCTGTCCCACCTCTTGATTAGTGAGTGCCACTAACTTCCATTAGAGGAAGTGCCTGAGCCAGCCATGTCCACTCTCCTCTTAGCTCCAATTCTAACTTTTTCCACTTCTCCACTTGGCCTGCCATCATTTTCAGTTTCATACAGCTCCTTTTTATATGTTGTCTTCCTCCATGAGAATATAAACTCCTTGAGGGCAGGAACTATCTTTCTTCTTGCTTACAAATGTATTTCAGGCATTTACAATATTATATTCAGACAATGCATGGCACATATTGAGCTCTTGATAAATGTTCTGTTTAAGGCAGTTGAGGGTGCATGAGGAGCTCAGGAAGCATTAGCACCTTTGCTGTGAGGGCTTGCTTAGCCCTTTTCAGGGCTGCTCATCCACCTTTGGTGTCCACCTCTGGTGTCCACCTCTCACCCAACTCTCACCTGCGGCTCCAAGAAGCTGTAGCATGCACAGTAGCCTCACTCTGGTAAAACCATCTGGGCAAACAGGCTAAACCAGGGTGAGGGTAATCCATCAGTGAGTTAGGATAATGTCTATCCCAAGCATGTGGAGACTTCCCCTAGAAGAATAGAGTGATGAGAACAATTTGTTCCAACAGCCATGAAGGTGACTGAAGTAGACATGGTGGAGTACTTAGAGTTTTGATGCCAAGGTCATCCCCTACATCCTAGGCCATCACCAGTCATCATGACTTTTATCCTGTCACTAGACTTACATGACTAGAAAAAAGAATGAAGCTGATAACTTTGCACAACTCTGCCTCACTGAAATGCAATTCACATGCAAGTCAAGACATCAGCCATCATCACATCATAATGTCATTGGTACCCTTCAAAAGAAAGTCAGTTGGGTGATGATATGAATAGAATGTTTGAACTGGAATCATGAAGACTGCTTAAAATCCTTCCTCAGACATTACCTATATGACCCTGGGAAATTCACTAAACTCTTCTCAGCTTCAGTTTCCTCATCTATAAAATGGGGATAAAAATAGCACCTACCTCACATTGTTGTGAGGATCAAATAAGATAATATAGTGTATGGGCAAGTGTATTTTAAGTGTATGGGCAAACCTTAGAGTACTAGAAAAAGTGCCTTCTCCTAGCTCAAGTGATCAACAGTACATAATGGAGGTTGTGATAATACCACTGTACTCTGCCTTCTTTAACCTCATCTGCAGTATTATATTCGGTTCTAAATACTATGGTATGGGTCAACTAGGTGGCACATTCAATAGACTACTGGCCCTGGAGTCAGGAGGACTTAACTTCAAATTCGGCCTCAGACTTTTACTAGTTGTGTGACCCTGGGTAAGTCACTTCACCCCCATTGCCTCCAAAAAACTACTATAGTATAAGATGGACATATAAGCTAGAGAGGGACCAAAAGAAAACCACCAAGATCGTGAAGGACCTTGATTTCATGATATATGAGTATTGGTTGAATGAACTGTGCCTTGAGAAGATGGGTAGACCATGACGTGTGTTTCTAAGTACTTGAAGGGCACTAATATGACTTATTCTATTTGGCTCCAGAGGGCAGAAATTGAAGCAATGAGTGGAATTTGCAAAGAGGTCAGTTTAGGCTTCGTGTCAGGAAAAACTTAGTAGTAGAGCTGTCTGAAAGTAGAGGATGTTGCCTTAAGAGGTTGTGAGGTCCCCCTTCTAGGAGATCTTCAAGCAAAGGCTGGAATATCACTTATCAGATATGTTCTAATGGGGATTCCTTCACTAAGCCATGAAGGTGCCTTCCAGTTCTCAAATTCTGTGATTTTGAGATTTTTCTTGTGCCAAAATTGGTGTGTAACTGTTAGCCCCACTCTGCTCTGTGGTTACTCTGTTACTGTTTACTGAAGAATTAACTTGCTAATGATTTGCTATCCTTCTAAATATCCTTACCCCCTGAAAGATAAAGAAGAAACAAGTAACCTTATCTCTTTTTCTTACATCATACTCACAAAAAAATCTTCATTCTCTCCATGCATTTTCTTACTAGCTCTAGTCAATTAATGACGACAATTTTTGCTAACCATGGTAATTAGATTGAGAAATGCAATATGTAGGAACTGGTAAGATGGATTCAGTAGCTGTCGAAGAGAAACATACACTTCCCCAACTCCCTTTTCTATTTTTTTCCTTTTACTCTTCAGTCACTCTTTGGAGGGTAATGAAAAGAAATTTCTTTAATCCTTTATAGCTCCCTAGATTTATTTATTTTTTACTGATAAGTAAACAAAGAATAAACCTTGAACCCCATAAAGTTCTAATCAAATGCTATAACCACACATTATTAAAATATTATTTACAAAGTTAATAGAAGAGAACATAAAGAAAATAGAGTTGACATTTCATATATTTCCCCTACATCCTGGAAAGAAATGGGAATTCTGGTAACGAAATAGCAGAAAGACCCAGAGAGGTGAAGGAAAATGTGGTACTGACTTTTTTAAAGAAACTGCCCAAAATTCTGATATCTAAAAACTTGTCATTCAGATTTTTCCTTCTCTCTCAGACTGTCCTGATGTTTGTGGGAAAACAGGAGTTGAGGTGAGGGCAAGACAAGAGAGGACAGACAAAGATTGCAAAGTATGACTGCAGACTGCTATAAATCATATTAATTTAGAGTTCAAAAGGACCCCCTCCACCCCCAATTGTAAAGGTGAGGAAAAGTTAGGTTTGGAGGAGGTAGTATCCTAGATAATACAGCTGGAAAGGACCTCAAAAGGCAGCTAGTCCAATCCCCTCATTTTATAGATGACACAACAGGCTCTGAGTGGTGAAACAACTAATCCAAAGTCACACAAATGCTAAACAAAAGATGAATGACTTGGATCCAGATTTTTAGAGAGCAAATCCAATGTTTTCCACAATATATCAATAATGATGTATTTGGCAGTAGATGAATTTGAAAATTAGACATATTCTCATATTTATGATATGTGATATATATATTATATATTTATGACATCAATTTAACAATTTGCTCATGTAATTTCTCTCTCTCTCTCTCTCTCTCTCCCCCTCTCCCCCCCAGCTCACCTCTCCAACATCATCCCATGATAGATGCTAGCAGGTTGGATGCTCATATGGGATGGCTATTGCAACTAGTCTCAGACTTCTAAAGGTAACTTCATGAGTGGCAATTCCTATTAAGATTTTAGTTCCTGAGCCCCAACCAGTATGTTTTGTGTTAACAAATCAGTCAGTTGACTCAACTCTTAACAAAAGCATTTACTCAAAAGGCAAAGCAAGAACAATAATTATAGAACATTCTACCATCGGCCTGGCAAGATCTTTCTCACAAATGCATACAGTGTTTGTGGGAAAGGAGGACACAAACATAAAGTACTACATAATAGCACACTACATGGCATAGTGGATCAAGTATTAGACTTAAAGTCATGAAGACATGATTCTATTCCTGCCTTGGACACTTATAGGTATCGCCTTGCATAAGTTATTTAAGTTCTCTCAGCCTCAATCTGTAAATCCTCATCTGTAAAATTGGGATTATAATAGCAGCAACTTCAAAGATTGTTGTGACGATCTTCTGAAATAACATATGTAAAATACTTTGCAAATCTTAAAGAGTTATATAAATATAAATGCTAGATATTATTATTAATGAGGTTCAAATGAGACCAGGGAAAATCATAACTGTAACTATAGGTCTTGATGTCATTTCTCAGGCACTATTTCCACAAAGTTTACTGACATGCATGCCAGTCTGGGTTAGATTGATGACTCTCCTGCTAAACTGAATTACTGTGCTAAAAAGCTAGGCTACTTCCCTACTGCTTAGCTACTGGGACAGGCTACTCTGCTGCTACAAGTATAGACTGCTCCTCTACTGGACCACTTTTCTCCTGGGCCAGGTTGGTCTGCTACTAGGCCAGGCTATTCCTTGGCTGAGGCAGGCTTTTTTACTTCAAGGTAGTGCTGTGCTTTCTGGTTGTGTTTTTGTTTTTGTTTTTGTTTTCAGAAATGGCAGAGACCTCTGCCTGGAAATTACAGAAGCTCCTCTAGTTTTTTTCCTTTGTCTGGGCTCTGAGGGATTTCTACCTCCCAGGAAATAGATCACTGTGCAGAGAGACATATTCTCTCCTTCACCAGGCTCTAAGGTTTTTCCTGGTTCAGAGCTGCTCAATGAGGGACCTTATCCCATCTTATAGTCATTAATTAATACACTTACTAAATCCTCAACTTTACAGACTAAACCATAACCAGACAATGTACATTTGTCCAACAATCACAAAACAATTATAGGATTCAGAGTTCCCTAGTTATTAATGCCAAAATTCTCCTGCTGGTCATATGTTAAAGGTCATATGCAAATGGGAAATAAGACATGGAGGCAGTCTTAGACTTGAGTAAGTATACTGTCTCCATTGGCTGACTTTTGCTTATTTTTAAAATAGATCTCACATTTATCTTTGCCTTTGCCCTTTTCAGTCAGCAAGATTGACTGTTTTAAAGGGCCACACCCTTACTCTTGAACTGATCATTTGTTTTATAGAAATATCTAATGTGCCTCTGATTCTAGAAGTTCTAATATCCATCTCCATTCAAGGAAAAAGGAGATATTAGCAATTAACTGGTGAATATGAGCTGCAAATCCAGATGAATTAAACCCTCAGAATAGAGAACCTAAATATTCAGATTTCATTCTATTCCACATCAGTTAATCAACAAATGAAAAGGGATAAATAAAAGAGACATATGTATATATGTATGCATGCATGTATGCATTTGAGCCGAATGTTTTAAAACAGAGGAATAAGAATATTATTGAAAAATCATGGGTTCCTGAACTTTCCTACTTTTCTTTAGTTCACCACTGTGGATGCAGGTAATAGGGGAAAAGCAAAAACAATATTTCAAAACATTCACTTTTTAAACCCACTGAGTATCCTTAAAGGAATAACAACTTATAAAATTTTGAAGAAGACCAGTTAGGCAAAGTTAGGTCCATAGATTGGGTGATGGTTGAACATGCATGTATATAAAGCAATTTGCAAACATTAAAACCCTGTATAAATGTCAGTTAAAAAAAAAACAACAATCTTGCATCACTAAGGTTATTGACCCTGATAAACATGATGCTATAATTCATGATCACCTAGTTCTCTGCGTGTTTTTAGAGAGGGGTAACAACCAAGATGCCTTTAAATTAACATCATTTACATGGTATATAAATGAGCTAGTATATGATTATGCCATAAAAAATGACAACTATGAAGAATTTGGAAAAACATGGGAAAATTTATGTGGCACTAAAGCAGATAGAAAAAGCAAAACCAGTAGCATAGATAAAATGAAATATGGTAAATGAAAAAGAACACTAAAAGGAAACTGAAGTCTCAGTAAGTGCAATCATCCATTTTCATCTTGGAGAAGAGATAATGAAATATACTTCCTCTTACAGGGATGTATGGGCCCAGAATGTTGCATATACTGTCAGTCACTGTGTTAGTTGTTTTCACTTGGTTTTATGATTTTTGTTGCTACGAGGGAGAGTTCAATTCTTGATGGAGTGAGGGGAATATTATAAAATCACTATGATATACAACCTTGTAGTTGTTGTTGTTTAGTCATTTCAGTCTTAATTTGACTCTGTGACCCCATTTGGGGTTTTCTTGGCAAAGATACTAGAGTGGTTTGTCATTTCCTTCTCCAGCTCATTTTACAGAAGAGGAAACTGAGGCAAACAGAGTTAGGTGACTAGTCCACCGTTGTTAAATATCTGAGGCCAGAATTGAACTCAGAAAAACCATACTCTATCCACTGCACCACCTAGCTGCCCCAGATATACAAACCAAAGACACAATCTTATTTTCAAAAAGAAAAGTATTTAGGGAAATACCATACAAAATCTTAACATTATATTTTGTTTGTGAGAGAGGATGCAACTCTTATAAATCATTCTTCTTTCCTACCACTGGAAATAAACAAAATACTCTATTTTCCACAAACCTCTCTCCAGAAATATAAATAGCTAAGAATGTAATAGTGATGAAAAAGGTGGGGGGGGTGGGCAGGCAGAGAGAAAGCAAACATTAAAATTGTTTGGTGATTTCTTTATGCTATGAGTATAATACTGATTTTAAAAAAAGAGGAGGAAGATAGAAAGCAGACATTAAGATTGGCGATTTGTGTGTGTGTGTTCCTAGGTTATTTGATAAGCAATTTCTTACATTCATATATTCCTATCTATGTAAAATAAGTGTTTCCAAGGTATGGCCAAAATGTGGTCAGTTACATTTTCAAAATCATAGTAAGGTCTGACTGACAACAATAGACTAGATTGCAAACACTTCTTACCTATGTGCCCTGGGCAAGTCATTTGACCTCTCTCAGCTTCAGTTTCTGATTCTGTAAACTGATGATAATAATAGCACCTACCTCAAAGGGTTATTGGGAGGAACAAATGAGATAACATGCAAATCAGTCATTAATATTAGTTATCATTATTATTATATGGTTGAAATAAGAGCAACAGAATGGCTATTTAAATATTCTGGCTATCATAAAAACAATCAGATTAATCATTTTGATAAGTCATAAACAAATGATGGTTTTATAACCCAATCACTTCTTCTGTAATTGACCATTTAGTCTCTAACAAATCACAAACTGGCTAGATCAATTGTTTAATAGAAATATATAATAAGTCTCAGATCCTGCAAGTCCCAATATCCATCTCCATTCAAGGAAAAAGGAGATATAAACAATTAACTGGGTGATGTAAGCTGCCAACCCAGATGAATTAACACCTCAGAGTAAAGATGAAAGCCTAAATTATCCGAATTTCATACTATCCCACATCAATCAATCAACCAAAAAATATTTCTTAAGGAACTGGTATGTCTACCAAGTGCCAGACATTGTACTAAGCATAGGAGATTCAAAGGCAAAAATTAAACGGCATCTTCCCTCAGGGAGTTTGTATTATATTGGGGAAAATATTTACATAGTAAATACAAAGTAATTTTGGAAACATCACCTTGTATCTGCTATGAAAAAAACCCATAAGCCAGAAAAGGCCATGTAGGAAGTAGCATTTGAGCTAAGCATTGAAGAAAGCTAGATTTTAAGAGTTAGAGGCGAGCACAAACAAAATTAATGCACCTAGGATAAGAAGGGAAGTAGTTGAATGGTATAAATAAATAAATATAATCTTTGCATCAAATTTCTCTGATAAGGGTTTGGTATCCAAGATAAATCAAATTATATACACATATATATGTATATATATATATATATACATTAATTTATTTGCACATGCATGCACACACACATATGTAACTAATAGCCATTCCCCAGTAGATAAGTGGTCAAAGAACAAAGAGTTCTCAGAGAAAAAATTGCAAGTTATTCACAACCACATGAAAGGATGTTCTAAATCATAATAATAAAGAAAAATGCAAATCAAAATAACCCTGAAGTTTCACCTGAAAATTTGAAAAATGACCAAAAAATATCAATGCTCAATACTGGAGAACTTGTGGAAGGAAAGGTACACTAATACACTGTTGGTGGAGTTGTAAAATCATACAATCATTTTGGAAAGCAATTTGGAATTATGCAAATAAAGTGAACAAAATGTCTATCCCCTTTGAACTAGAAAGTCAATTATTGGGCTTATGCCCGTCGATAAGAAAGAAGCCATCAATAGGAAGAAAATCTCCATATATACCAAAATATTTATAGGAGAACTTTTTTGTTGTAGCCAAGAATTGAAAACAAAGTAGATACCCATCAACTGGGGATGGTTGTACAAATTGTGGTACGTGAACTTAATGGAATATCACTTTCCTGTAAGGAATGATGTGTGTGATAAATACAGAGAAACATGGAAATATTTTGATACAGAGTGAAGTAAGCAGAAACAAACATATATTTACATATATATAAATGTGTGTGTATATACATATATATATATAATAACTAAAACAGTGTCCATGAAAAGAACAGCTATACATCCAAAAATTCAAAAGTAAATAAAAACCAACCAAATTATAAAAATCAAGCAGGGCTCAATTGAAGAAATATGAGTGGGCACCCCCAATCCACCTCTTAATGGAGGTGGGAGGCCTAAAAGTGTTACACATTGCACATGTTTTTGTACTTTTTCGATGTATTGATCAGTTGCATTGATCTTTTTTTTCTTTCTAAAAAATGCTCTATTATGTGAGATGGCTCTCTGGGAGGAAGGAAGGAGGTATATTTGGGGTTTTATGATGATGTAAGAAACAGAAGAAATCAATAAAAAAAACTTGTTTTTAAAAAACAGCAGTGAGGAGGATATAAAGGTACAGAGACACAATATGAAATACTGTACCTAAGGAATAGTGAAAGCAATCAGGTATACTAGAAAGAAGACTGGGTCGAGGGTCAGAAAAGCAGGACTCAAATCTCTGTCTTGCCGCTTCATGTCTATGAAACCTTGGATAAGTCGTTTCACTGATCTATGCCTCAGTTTCCTCATCTGTACAATAAAGGGAGTGGACTACATGACCCCTAAGGTCCCTTCCAACTATAATTTGATAAGGGCATTTTGGCTGTAGCATAGAGGGAGTACAGGGTAGTGATGTGTAAAAAAAAAAAAAAAAGCTGGAAAGGTAGTTTGGAGCCAGGTTGTAGAAGGATTTGAAAGTGGAGTTTATTGTTTATCCTAGAGGAAACAGAGAAACACTGGAGTTTATTGAGCAGGACAATGGTATGGTCAGCCCTGTTCTTTAAGAATATAATTTTGGCAGCTATGTAGAAGGGAAATTGGAGAGGAGAGACTAATTCAATACACTAAAATTAATTAATTATGCATTTTATTATTCACCCTAGCAGAAAATAATATTTTAAATAGATTGATTTAAAAGAACTCTATTTTAACTGAGCTTCCCCTTTTGGTACTATTTAATAGTAAATAATTCTCTCAATTCCTAAGATATTTTTAAGGGTATCATTTTCATTTAGTTAGTCTAAGTACATTATTAAGCTTTCTCTTTTATGTATATAAAAGTCTAAATGAGTCAGTCCCATTTCTTCCTCTACAACATTTAACAAGATGATAGACACAAATGGATAAATATTTAAGCTGTCAGTAATTTGAAGGGTCTAAGAACCAGGATTCCACGTAGTAATCACAGCAGATTTTCACATCTCTTTTAATCTTCTATTTTGATACACTGTCTCTTTCATATCCAAAGGAAAGATTTTCCTTTCACTGAGTTTTCAATAGCTCTGCTATCTTGTCCCACAAGTAGGTCTTTGAAGAAAAGATTTAAATGATTACTAGAAAGAGATAGAGGCCGAGACAGCCAGATTTTCAATGACCTACCATTCATGTCTATCCAGAGCTGGCTACTTTTTGTGTAAGGTAGATTAGATCTGTTGGTTACCTGGAATCCTGTGGAAGAGCAGATTGTGTCCCTGGAAGGGTAGAATATTTTTAAAAGATCACTTTGAAGTAAATCTAGCCTAAATTAGATACCCCTCCTCATTTTCACATTATTTTATTCAATTAAAAATAATGTCCTTTATGCTTAAAAGTTCTTTTAGATTCCTAATGATAACTGCACCATTACCTATGAAATGATTTCTGATTCTTAACTGTTTATCACTTACTTGGGATTTGTCTGTCCTACCTGTCTGAATCTAGAAACTGCATAGGTAGAACAGGTAAAAATTATTTTACCTTATAACACAACTGTCACATTTCATAACATGAACTATGTTCTTATTGAGTATGTTGGCTATAAACAAAAAACACATTGGGCATGAAGAGTAAGAGCCATCATCTCCCAGGTGTTTATCTGTTTGCCTCAGTGGGAAAGGTGAGGGGGAAGAGAGTGCCAGGTGAATAAGCAGGTAACTTGGTGACATTCTCCAAATAAATCTTTATGCTGGCATGACAAACTGGAGATATCCAGAATGAACTCAGTTTTCCTGTATTTGATGTAAGAATAGGCAATGCCTGTGCTCAGCTATTTGTGATGTTGGAGAAAGATCTCTGGAGTTGAAGTCAAGGGAGATCTGAATTCAAATCCTGCCTCTGACACTTACTAGTTATATGGACCTCGACAACTAGTCAATCAATAAAAAAGGATTTATTAAGTACTAGCTGGCTGTTGGGTAGTGCAGTGGATAGAGTACTGGGCTTGAAACCAAGAAGACTCATCTTCCTAGGTTCAAATCCAGCCTCAGACACTTACTAATTATGAGAGCCTGGGCAAATCACTTAACTCTGCTTGCCTCAGTTTCCTCATCTGTAAAATGAACTGGAGAAGGAAATGGCAAACCACTCCAGTACCTTTGGCAAAAAAACAAAATAAAACAAAATGAGGTCACGAAGAGTCAAACATGACTAAAACAATTCAACAATAAACAATAAAAATATTTAGCAAGTCATAACCTCTCTGAGGCTGTTTCCTCATTTGTAAAATAGGTAGAATAATACCTGGGGTATTTCATCCTCCCAGTTACGTAAACATAAGAATGAAATTTGAAAATGAACATAAAGCACCTTTAAAACATCAAAGCAATATATGTGTGTGTTTTAAAAAGCAACTATTCTAGTAAGAACCTGGAAACAAAGTCAATACCCACATATTGTGGGAACAGTTAAGTTATGATAAATTAGCATAATGGCATATTATTATATCAAAAAAAGTGATTATGAAGAATTCAGAGAAGTGTGAGAAGATACATGAATAGAGGCAAAGTGAAATTAGTAGAATGATGAAAACAATATACAAAAGGACTACAATAATGAAAATGGAAACAACAACAAATAAAACCAAATGCTATTTAATTATAATAACCACAGTTGGCCCTAGAAAAGGCAAAGAAAATACACTTCTCTCCTTCCACTGTGGATGCAGAAGAATATGAGTAGAGAATGTTGCCTCAAACAGACTGAGATCTGGGGGAGACCTTGGCTAACGTCTTTCTTACCTCGATAGTACAAAGAATGTACTATCAGAGTAATTTATGTATTGGCTGGTTTTGCTAAACTGATTTTTTTTCTTTTCTTTCTTTCTTTTAAAAAAAAATTCCTTGTTACAGGGGATATTTGGAAATGAAAGTGTTATAAAAACTGAAGGTATCAATAAAAACTGAAATACATTTCAAAATAACCACCACCTTTCAGTTACTAAGGTTGTTTATCCAACTACCAAGGTTGCTAAGTGCTAGAATAACTTAGCCCTCTCTTGCCCTAGGCTGCTTATTCTTATAGAGTGGCAAAGTCCCAAAAGTATCCAAATTATGCATAGTGCCTTACAAGGAAAAGAGGAATTTTTCCCCTCTGAAAGTTGTATCAAATTCTCCTTTGCCTTAATCACCAGGAGACCCCATGAGCACATTAGGAAATCCCTTTCATGAATGGTTTGTCAGTGACAAGACTCACTCCTATCCCATAGTCTATTGTGAACTAAGGATGCACAAAAGAGATAAAAAAGGGTAGAGTCTACTCTCAAGGAAAATGTTTGTTTATACCAAACTAATTTGTTTTCACTGGGGAATGTGGTATAATCATACCATGAATCATACTCATGAAA
Source organism: Vombatus ursinus (assembly GCF_900497805.2). Classification (NCBI taxonomy): domain Eukaryota; kingdom Metazoa; phylum Chordata; class Mammalia; order Diprotodontia; family Vombatidae; genus Vombatus; species Vombatus ursinus. The sequence continues at coordinate 6,983,038 of NW_020946557.1, read as the reverse complement.
CATTAGAGATTTTGAAGAATTTAGAATAAGTGTCATTCAGAGGACAATAAAAAGATTCATAGTGGGCATGAACAAGTTGCAACATGTAAATAAAAAATATCATCAAGGAAATGTATATCAGAAAATAAAATGGTATGCTCATGTAGAGAACATCTCCACATAGAGATAACATGTGGACAACCCAACATGTCCCGCTGGTATCCTTTCAATGTCGAAACATAGCCAGAAAGGAGAGTCAGGCACATTAAGTTAACTACTTGGAATGAACTTATGGGAGGAAGGGCATGAATAAGAGTTGGGTGGTATAAGAAGCCATTTATGGGCTATAATTAGCATCACTGGACAAAATATTCAAATTGATGAAATCATAGATCCATTTGGGTACACTGGAGAAGAGAAAGCTTAGAGGGGTCATTTGGACAGTCCGTTGTTGTGGTGGTGGTAGTGGTGGTGGTGGTGATGGTAGTGGTTTGTCCTTTATTCTCAAAGAAAACTGTAACATCAGGAAGGAGATGTCATGACTTGGAAGTGAATTGGATTTAAGTGAGGGAGGGCTGTGCAAAGTCACCAGCCTCCCTCCTCTGGGGTCCTCTGGGTCCAGTGGCAAGATATAGATCAGGAGGACTGAAGATGGCCCTGAACGCAGTGAGAGACCTTGACCTTTTTGAGGTAAGAAAGACTTTAGCCATAGCCAAGGTCTCCTCCAGGTCTCAGTCTGTTTGAGGCAACACCCATCCAGTGATTAAGGCAAGGTAGAAATGAGGCAAAGAATGGCCTCTTTTACCTAGTCAAAAACAAATAAATAAAATCAATCTGGGAGGGGAAGATCCTCAGAGTTTTTGGCCAAAACAGAAACAATTGCTATTTATAATAATTTATAATAACTATAAATAAGTAATATAATAAGTAGTTTATAATAACTGCACTACTAATCTCACAGAGTTTGTGAGATCAAATAATGACATATATGAAAGCAATCTACAAATTGGAAACTGGCATATAAACATGGTATATTTTTTTCCTCTTCCTTTCCTACTATTTCCTACTTGGCTGTACTCTGGAGCCCCAAGGCAAATATCTTCATTTTCCATCCCATGCCTTTTTCAGTTTCCCTTTGTGTGTGGTCTTTCATCTAGAATTTTTATTTCAGTAAAGTCACTACTCCTTCACTAAGGAAAAAAATCACAGATTTAGAGTTGGAAGCTTTTAAACTTAGGTGTTTAGGTTCTCTTACAGTTTAAAATAAAGCAAAGTAATGACAAGTATATGTTGGTGACTGATTTTTAATGGTTATTGTTTAAAAGTGAGAAAACTTAAAACATTTATCTTTAAAAGTCTTACAGTTTATTGCTGTAGATACTCCTTTCATCAGAACAGATTTCCCTATTCTTATTCCTTACCTACCCTCTCCCCATCTTAGTGATGTTTTTATGAGTTGATCTGACCAAATAAATAGATAAATGAGTTTAATATCATGTTTTTTAAATTAATATCTTTAAATTATGGAGCTTCTTGGTCTAGAGAGGCCTACTGGAGGTTTTGGGTTTGTTTCATTTTGTGTGTTTTGTTTTGTTTTGTTTTGTTTTGTTTTGTTTTGTTTTGTTTTGTTGGTGAGGTAGTTGGGGTTAAGTGACTTGCCCTGAGTCACACAGCTAGTGAACATTATGTTACTGAAGCTGAGGTCCTCCTGACTCCAGGGCTGGTGCTCTATCCACTGTGTCACCTAGCTGCCCCTTGGAGGTTATGTTCTGCTGGCACATAAATAACCTTGGAGAATCCAATGCCATGATGAGACATCACAGTGTTAACCATCTTTCTCATGTGATGTGGGGAAAAGAGTTTTGGATTTGGAGTCAAGACCTAGGTTCAAATTCCAGATGTGCTTCTTACTACTTGGGTGACCTTAGAAAAATCATTTCACTTCTGTGGGCTGTGGTCCGCTCATCTGTAAAATTAAGAGATTGGATTAGATTATCTCTAAGGTCACTTGCAACTCTAAATCTGGGCTTTGTCTGTACATAAAACAAGTCCACTAAAAGTGGAAATTTCAGTCACTCAAAAAAACTGTTTAGTCTACACACACTAAACAATGGGCCTAATAGACTTTATCATTGATTTGACCATTTATTTCTCCTTAAAAATATTCTTTAAGTACAGGCAGTTTATTATACAAAAGTCAATGAACATTGGGTTGCTTGTTTTTTTTAGTCTCTGGCAAGGACTAAATAATAGTTAACTTAAGTTGCAGTATAAGAAATTTAGGTTAGGCAATAAAAATAGAATATTGAGATGAACAGTGTTAAATGCTGAAGTGAGCAATAAAAGGAGGGTTTTTTTTTCCAAAGATAGATTTGAATGGCGATAAGAGAAGTATGTGTATTTAAAGAATAGAGGAGTGGGAAGAAAGCAGACTGGTTATTCTTATCTTGATGAAACTTTACATTCCTGTATCATGTGAATGCTGTGAATGGTCATTCCCTTTTGGCACTCTAAAGTTCCAAGACTTTGTGTTTAGAATGAAAAGTATATGATAATTGAAGTCAATAAACATTTATTAAGCACTTGCTATGTGTCAGGACCTATGTTAAAGTAGAAAAGTGATTTTCATTGTTTTTAGAGTGGTATTATAATTATGATACTCAACATTCCTGCCTTAAACAAGCTCACAATCTAATGGGGGAGACAACATGCAAACAGCTATATACTAACAAGATATGTAGAGCAGATAACTGGTGCAGTGGATACAATGCAGGGTCTAGAATCAGGAAGACTTGAGTTCAAATCCAGTCTCGAATACTTACTACTGTGTGACCCTGAGCAAGTCATTTAACTGTTTGCCTCCGTTTCCTCGCCTGTAAAAGAAGTTAGAGAAGGAAATGGCAAACCACTCCAGTATCTTCGTCAAGAAAAGCCCAAATGGAGTCATGTAGAGTCAGACATGACTGAACAAGATGTATACATGTATATGAATACAGAGATATACCGTGTGTGTGTGTGTGTGTGTGTGTGTGTGTGTGTGTGTGTGTGTGTAACTTGAAATAATCTCAAAGGAATTAAGGTCAGAAAAGACTTCTTAAAGAAGGAGGGAACTTTAGCCGAAACTTGAAAGAAGCCAGAGAAACCAGGAAGAAAAAGGGAGAAGAGAGGGAATTCTAGCCATGGGGAATAAGAGCCAATGAAAATGCCCAGAATTGAGATATGAAGTGTCCTGTCCAAGGAACTGCATTGAAGTCAGTGTCAGTAGATTATAGAGTGCATGAAGGGAAGTAAAGATTATGACTGGAAAGGTAGAACACATGATAACTATCATATCACTTCAAAAATGAACCTAAAAATTATAGCAGCACTTGGTATGATGGACAGGGACACAGAATCAAGAAACAGAAAATAGCTATGAGAGATGTGTCCACATCTCTCTAACGATTAGGTTCCATGATCAGAATCTTCCCTATAAACTGTATATAGCTCAGACCTACCAGATAACAACCAACCTTTAGTTCATTTTGTGACTGGTAGACCTGATCTTATCAAGGTAGTGATCTGGCTGAGCTCCTTTCTGGGATGAGTGAGGAGTTATTTGTAGTTAATAGTACTCTGTTAACATAATATTTTAAATGGTGTTGTTAGATATGCAATGTGTAACCAAAGCATGTGATGCCACTAAACTAGCCCCCCTTCCAGTTCTAGATCTATGACATATAAAATCCATCTGGTCCAATCTCATTTTACAGATGAGGAAAATGAGGCCCCCAAAAGTTAAGTGACTATCCCAAGGTCAAAAAGGTAGTAAATATCAGTAGTGAGGTTTGAACTCAATTACTCTGACTCTAGAGCCATTGTTATTTCTGCTTTATAATATCTCCTCCCTTCCATGAGATGGCAGGCACACTTCATCAAAGTCATGATTGATCCCTGCATTAGCTTTTTGTTCCTCCAGATGAACTTTAAAATTATTTGTCTATTTCTATAAAGCAGCCTCTTAGTAGTCTGAGATATGTGACATTGTCTATAAATTAATTTCAATAGTGTCAGTATTTTTAGTGTATTAACATAGCCTAGACTTAAATAATTATTTCTATAATTATTTGTCTCCCTTTATTTATGTGAAGTGTACTCGTGCTTGTTTTTAAAAGGGCATAAAATATAGCAAATCATTTCTGTAACTTTTAGTTATTGACTCTAAAAATATTAATTTTGCTAATGTCTTTTGTTTCTTACACCACAGAAATCTCTAGTTATAAACCATTGACCATCAAGCCCATCTTCATAACAACAACAAAATGCTAAGCAAGATCAAACTTCTGACAGGGCATGTGACATTATCCATATCTAATCTCTCACCATTCTAAGGAGAGGAGGAAGTTAACATTTGTCATATGTTTTCTGGGACCAAGACCAGATATTTGTTCAGTGGTTTTTCAGTCATGTCCAACTTTTTGTGACCCCCCTTCAGGGTTTTCTTGGCAGAGATACTGGAGTGGTGCGCCATTTCCTTCTCCAGCTCATTTTACAGATGAGGAACTGAGGCAAATGGGGGTAAGTTACTTAGCCAGGGTCACACAGCTAGTAAGTGTCTGAGGTTGGATTTGAACTCAGGAAGATGAGTTTTCCTGACAGCCCTGCACTCTACCCACTACACCATCTAGCTGTCCCAGACTGGACATTACAGTTGCTCAAAGTTTGGTCTTTTTTTTGGTGTTTTTTTAATATGTTATTGTGATCACTGTGTGCATTTTCTCCTGGTTTTGCCCCCTTCACAACATCAATTCATAAATGTCTCAGTGCATTTTTCTGAATTTTCCAGATTTGTAGTCATTTCTTACAATATGATAGCATTCCATTATATTTATGTGCTACAATTTGTTCAGCCATTCCTCAACAAAGGGAAATCCTTGTTTCTAGTTTGTGTTTTTTACAAAAAAAAAAAAAGTGGCACTAACATTTAAATGACTCCTTGTTCTGGGAAACAAGCTCACATAGAGTAAAGCAGCATGCTTTGTGAAATACTCTGTTGTCATGCAGTGATTTGAAATCTTATCTTCGGGCCTACCCTTATACTAAAACATCTATAAATTTGTAATTACAGGAGACCATTGAGATTGTAAAAGCAAAGCAACTAAATGCATCAGTGCATGAGCAGTGCACCCAATTATAAGAGGTGGAACAAATGAATAATCCAAAGGCAAGTGGTGTGGAACACATACATGCACACACACACACACAGAGCTGTAGAGTGTTTTCAGAAAGCCCATACTCAGAAATCCTGTAATAACCTTCCTAGAAAACTGTTGCTAACTGCTCTTAGTCACAATATGAACACCAACAAGTAATGCCCTAGTGAATATGATAGGTAAGACTTTGGTAAATCTTTCATAGCACATGTGCAGAATTGTGACTGCTTTACACTCTGGGTGGCATTAGGTTGCCAGTGCTATGGGATAAAATCCCAATTCTGATCCTAGGAAATACCAGAATTCTTCATCACTCCATCCTCTTTTCTACTTTCACGAAGTTTTTTAAAGATCATCTTGCCATCTGTCACAGAAGCCAGTAGATGAATAGGATTTGTATGGCCTGCGTAGGAGAATTCACATTGGCATCTCTTAACCAAAACCATGCAAATTTGTCCCACTCAGATTTCCATTAGGAAGCAATTTTGAGCAAACCCTGAAATTTTATATGAAAGGAACAGGAATACCTTATGATTCATTTCCTTTCAGATGACAGTCAATAAAGAACCTGCCCAGACCTTCAGTTAACCTAGATTCCTGAGCAGCTCAGGAATGGAAATTAGTTTACAAAAATTGAAAGAGACAAACCTTAAGGAAACTTTTGGTGACTGTGGGCTAGTTTTTGTTTTTGTGGTGAAGGTCTATCCCGGATAAGTTTCTTCATGTTTTCGGTTTGGGCTTGTGTGGCTGTGACAATACGCACTTACTAATTTTTAAGAAGCCTGTGACAAGTCTGATACTCATTTGGTCTTGAATGTGTTTTGACATGCAAATACATCACTCATACTTAAAAAAAAAAATCCATGATTCTATCAGTGTTTGACTTCCCCTAGAAGAGCTCAGCTTTCTCCATTCTTTCCTAGACAGTCTTCATGAAGGACTATGATTGAGGAAGCAGGTGGTATAGTGGCTAGAGTGTAGGACTTGGAGTTCGGCTGAATTAAAATTCTGCCTCAGCCACTTACTAGCTGTATTACCATGTAGGTCAAGTCACTTACCCTTTCTCAGACTTAGTTTCCAGATCTATGAAATGGGGATAATAAAATCAACTACCTCACAGGGCTGTAGTGAGGATTGAATGACATGTTGAATGCTTTCTAAACCTTAATGAACTATGAAAATGCTAACAATTATTATTTTAAAAATCTTCCAGTAGCCAACTATCTGATGAGTCTTGCTATACTTCACTAAGTAAGTTAGTTCTCAGGGATCTCCACTCCAGAAGGATTGTAACCAAAGCCATCCTAACTTAGTAAATACACCAGGGCTTATGCTCCACTATTATAGCCTTTAAGAACACAGGTTCACCTTCACACTACAGTAAGGCACTGGAATAGGACATTAATGGATACCTTACAAATATAATTTTCCAAAAAGTCAAGGAAATAACATTACTTCTAAAAAGTCTGCTGGAAGAAACTCTATTAATTTCCCCTCATATTTAATTTTTAAAATTTCACTAAATTATTTTGCTTTTGTACCACCTTTATTTATATACAATATATATGTGTACATACACACATACATATGTATATATCTTACCCTATCCCCTGCCCATTGAGTCAGCTCTTGTAACAAAGGATAAAAAGAGAAAAGAACAAGTAATATATCATCTGTGTCTGACAGTACATGTAATATCTCAAACCCATAGCCTCTGCAAGCTCAAACCTTTGCAAAGAATGGAGAGGGGTTCATTTGTCAGCTGTTCTACTTGATCAAGCTGAGTCATTATATTTATTCAGTATTTGTGTTTATGTTGTTTTTGCTTACTTTTTAGCAGATGTTATGTATATTATTTTCTTTGTCCTACTTGCTCCACTCTTTATCCATTTCATATAAGCCTTCCCCATACTTCTCAGAAGTCTTCAAATTCATTGTTTCTTGTGGTACATTACATTTACCACATTTATTATATTCATACATTACATTTATTATATTCATATTCCACAATTTGTTTAACCATTCTCAATTGAAGGGCATCTATTTTGATTCCAGTTCCTTGTTACCATAAAAAGGTTCAGCCAAGTTACCACCAACGCCACTCTGCCTACTCAATAAACTCCCATGTCTCCCTATCACATTCTGAATCGAATACAAAATCCTTTTTGGTATACAAAGCCCTTCATAATCTAGCTCCTCCTACCTTTCTAGTCTTCTTACACTTTACTCCCAGCCAGACACGCTTCAGTCAGGTGACTCTGGTCTCCTGGCTGTTCCACAAACAAAACACTCTATCTCTTGGCTCCAGGCATTTTTTCTGACTCTCTCTCATTCCTAGAATGGTCTTCCTTTTGATCTCTGCCTCCTGGTTTCAAGTCCCAAATAAAATCTGAGCTTCTATAGTAAGCCTTCCTTAACCCTTCTTAATTCTACTCCTCTTTGTTAATTATTTCCTATTCATCACATATTTAAATATGTTTTATATATATATATATATGTATATGTACATACATATGCATATATACATATGTATGTATATGTATTTTTTTGTTGTCTCTCCCATTAGATTGTGAGTACCTTAAAGGCAGGAACTGTCTTTGCTGGGTTTGTTGTTGTTGTTGTTGTTGTTGTTGCTTTTGTATCTCCAACACTTAACACAATGCCTGGTACATAGTACATGCTTAATAAATGCTTAATGATTAACTGACTAAATATTTTGGTGAATATGGGATTTTTTTTTGTCGACCTTCTTGAGAGGTTTCCTAGCAGTGACATATCTCCTGATTATTCCACAAACAAAACACTCCATCTCTTGGCTCCAGGCATATTTCTCTGTCCTTCATGACTAGAATACTCTTCCTTCTCATACCTGCCTTCTGGTTTCCTTCAAGTCTAAAACTATGGACACTTTTTAGCATAATTTCAAATCGCTTTACTTCATGGTTGGATCAGTTCACAGTTCCACCAACAGTGTATTAATGTGCCTCTTTCCCCACAATCTGATATTCACTTTTTCCATCTTTTGGTATTTTTGTCAATTTTCTGAATTAAGACAAGACATCAGAGATTTTTTAAAATTTGTTTTTGTCTTATTTTTGGTGACTTGGAGAAACTTCCATATGGTTGTCAAGAGTTTGCAATTCTTTTGAGAATTTTGAGAATCATTTGATCATGTCTGTTGACCATTTGTCTATTAGGGAATGGCTCTTGGTCTTACTTATTTATGTTAACTTCTTCTATATCTTAACAGTACAAGTTTTAATACATTTTTCAAGTTTTCTTACTGTTTACATTTAGTTAATGGAACGTATTACACTTTTTTTTTGGAAGGGGGTGAGGCAATCGGGGTTAAGGGACTTGCCCAGGGTCACACAGCTAGTAAGTATATCTTGGATGTTGAACTCTTATCAGAGATACTTGATGGAAAGATTCTTTTTCTTACCAGTCAATGCTTTCCTATCTTAGCTGCAATGATTTTGTTAATGCAAAAGTATTCCAATTACACATAAAAAATTATTTACTTAAACTTTTTTGATCCCTTTTGTGATCTCGCCTGGTCAAGATTTTTCACCAGTCATAGCTATGGAGGATACATGATTTTTTTCTATTTTCATAGCATAATTTTTAATATTCAAGTCATATTTTCATTTTTACCTTGAAGATATGGTAAAAGATGTTGGACTATACCTAATTTTTGCCAAACTGTTATTCAGTTTTCCTAAAAGTTCTTGTAAAATAAGGAATTTATCCAAATAACTTATTTCTTTGGTCTTATTGAACATGGAGAGTTTTTTGTTTGATTAATTGTTTCTGATTCTTCCTTACTTAATCTGTCCCATTGGTCTACTTTTCTATTTTTTAACCAGTACCAAATAATTTCAGCTTTTCCTTATAAAAGTAATTTGAGATCTGACAGTGCTATTTCCAAGTCATTATTATTTTACTCTGACCATTACGTCTTGTGAGATTTTTACCCTTTGTTCCTCCAAATAAGTTTAATATTAAATATAAATAGTATTTTTCTAAATTTATAATAGCAATATAACTACCTCCTTGATGATTTGATTAATAAATCTGTAAATTAATTTCTATAGTGCTTTCATTTTTATTATGTTATGCATCTATAGATATCCCTTCAATTCATTTTCATTATTTATTTTTCTAAGAAGTGTTTTAGTGTTTTGTAATTGTATTTCTATATTTCTGTGCTTTTCCAAAGGAAAGAGATCACATATGATATACTATAGGAGTGAAAAACTGAGGGCAGCTAGGTGGTACAGTGGATAGAGCACCAGTCCTGAAGTCAGGAGGACCTGAGTTCAAATCTGGCCTCAGACATTTACTAGCTGCGTGACCCTGGGCAAGTCACTTAATCCTGATAGCCTCTGAAATATTAAAAAAAAGGGGGGGGGAGGGAGGGAAGGGGAAAAAAAGAGTGAAAAATTGACAAGCACAGTGCCTTATTCATAGTAGTACTTAAATAGTAGTAATATGTAGTATTTAAATTATTTCATTTTATTTTATTCAGTCAGAAAGAGACACAACACTGAGAGAAGTTACCTTATGCAGCTTGCGAAAGAACTCACATTTTTTTCTTTGCCTTTTTCCTTAATGTAGTAAAAATACTTATGTCAAAATAAGATATACACAAAAACCATCTGTAAATTATTCTGTGTTTTTCTTTTCATGTTGGTGTTTGAGACAATCTGTGAAAAAACAAGTTCAGTTTCTACTATCAGCAGGCACATGGTTATTTAGTATGTTCACCTTTTGGTTGTTCCCCATACCTTCCCTGGTGTTTACAGATGAAATAAAACCCAGGTTGTTGGCCCTCCAGTGAGCTTAACTGACTCCCAGGCATTCACATAAAATGAACAAATGGAATGGAAACATGGCATTATTGAGAATACTGTTTCACTGCTTTGTGACCATTTTCAATCTCTCCCAGCCCTGCCAGATTCCTGATGGCTTTGTGGCTGCCAGCTCTCCAGGACATATTATGATTGGAGGTTTGTTTGCAGTTCATAACAAAATGATCCATTCAGAAGAATATCCCAGAAGACCAAAAATCCAGACTTGTGAGGGGTAAGTAATGCCACAAAGAACACATATTAAATGTCAAGATTATGCCATGGGAGCCAGTCATGTTAATTGTTCCCTTTTACTCCTATTACCATCTAAATAGCTCTCATAAAATTGAAATCCATGAAGAACTTGATTTTCATGTTACATATGCTTTGTTAGCTGTATATATCCAGTGAATCAGTGAGAAACATTCATTGCTACAGAAGTTCAATGTATCCTCCAAAGCTAGGAATAACATATAACTTCAATTGATTTATTTTGGAGATTTTATTGAGCAAATGTTTTGAAAGGCTAAGAAGATGAATGAGAAGATATAATAGCCTATCCCTCACTACAAGCACATAAAGCAAATTTGGGTGTATCAGTGATTCCTAACCTGTTATTGTGTTAGCACAGGTGATTAAGCAGTGCATATTTTTAAATCATTCTCAAAAGAGGGTTTTGAACTTTACTCAGTAGGCAATAGTGAGTCATTGGGAGTATGTCCTAGACTTCGGATATGCCTAAGTCTACAAAGAATGATAATTAGTCTGGCAGTAATATGTATGTATGAATGGAGACAGTAAGTAATGAGAAAGGGAAGACCTGAAAGGAAGTTACAGCATCAATATAGGCAGATGATAAGTAGGATCTCACTGGGAGGAAAGCATAGAGAATAGAAAGAAAGGAATTAGTGCAAGAGGTGCTACAGGATATAGGAGTTGATGACTACTTGAACATGAGAGGTGAGGGATATTAAAAAGTTAAACATAACACCAAGGCTTCAAACATGAGAGCCTGAGTGAATGATGATACCACTAACTAAAGGAGTGAAGTCAGGAGGAGAAACTATATGTTAAAAAGGAAGCTGAGTTTGGGGCATGATGAAGTAGAGGTGGGCCTGGTCCCAGAAGAAATGTTGAGGGCCAGAATCTTCTACATAATTGTGGTGGTTAAAGCTATGAGACTGAATGAGAACCTCTAGGGTGAATGTATTTACAGAAAGAAAAGGGAAAGGGGATAAGGATGACAAAAGCTCAGCTTCCTTCAAGGGTCATCTCAGGTGCCATAGTCTTTCTTTTTAGTTAGCCTCCAAATTACATTACTTTTACTTTGCATACATTTTGTAGTATCTATCTATATCTATGTACCAGTATTCTAATCCCACCCCACCATCAAGGAATTGAATATAAGCTCCTTGAGGATGGAGGCTGTTTTGTTTTTGTATCCCCAGAGCCTGGCATAGCACATTGCATATATGTTAAGTACTAAATAAAAGTTGAGTGAATGCACTGATCTGGAGACAGATCTCTAGCAGCAGAGCTCTGTCCTTGGTCCTACTCTGCTCAATTTTTTTTTTTTAATCAGTGGACTGGATAAAGACATAGAAAGTACGGTCAAAACTGGATGGCAGAACTGGCAAGATCTTGAATATTGATTCTAATAAAATGACATGTAATGTGAACAAAGATAAAATCTTACACTTAAGTCCAAAAAAAATCAACTAAACACATATATGAGATGGAAAATCTGACATAATAGTTTATGTTAGAAAAGGACTATTAGTTTTAGATGCTTGAAAATTTAATGTGTTTTAGGATTATAATGTGGATAACCAAAAAATCTAATAATAGCACAGTGTCTAAAGGTGATAGTTCTACTGTATTCCAAACTAGTATGACCACATGAAGTCTATTGTATTCATCTCTGGCTTCCACATTTAAAGAACATTGACAAGCTTATGATGTTTAGCCAGGAAAAGAGAAGACTTAGGGGAAGTATAGACTCTTATAATAGGAAGGGACATGAAGAATCACTCAGGCCAACCATTACCTCCAACATGAATAACTATTTTCAAATACTTGAAATGCTGTTCTATAGAAAAAAGGGCTTTTGTGAGGTTCTTTGGGTGAAGGGAGGGTAGAACAAGGACTGATGGGCAAAAGTTTCAGGGAAGTGGTTTATTTTAACTCAATATATGAAAGAACTTCTTCAATTATTAGAGTTATTTTTAAGTTGAATGGAAAATTATAATAATTGCGTTGTCACTTAGAGATATTCAAACTTTAGCTAGATGACATGTCTACCACATCATGACATTTTTAACTGCTGGAAATAGTGTAGAGTAGTTTCCTAAATGAAGGTTGAATTAGATAAACCCTAAGATTCTATGAGTCTATGATTCTCTCTCCCATCTTTTTCTCTCCTCATCAAAAAAATTACTAAATAAGAAGTAAACTTTAGAGATTTTTTTTAGTATCAGGCAGTTTTATTCCTTATAAATCCCTCTAGTTTTTTATCTGATAGCCCACTAAGTCAGATTCCCTTAGAACATAGATGTATCTCATGATAGAAATTAGATACTCTGTAAATTGCCTTCACTCACTCCAGCTATACGTAATAGAGAATTAATTCTGCTCCCCAAAGTGTCTCCTTGGTACCCAAAGAATAGCCAAAGTTTGGAGACATATTTAACTAAGTCAATGAGGGAGAATAGAGTTGGCATTTTGCCAAAATGTCTGACTTGAAATTTTAAATCAAGATGACAATAAAATGTTCCATTCTGTAACATCATTGTGTATATTGATTTTATATATTTTATATAGTATTTATATGCATAAACATATGTATATCCATATAATAAAATTTTCTGAATTATAAACTCTCCATATAACTTTAGAACTCTCTTAGAAACTCCAAGAATGAAGAACTATCTCTTGAGAAAAATACTGAAAGCTGTTATGGGACTTAATTGATAGACCAAATACAATAAACCTTTTCCTCCCCATTGCAACATTTTGAAGTGAACATTTAATAGTGGTTTATCATCATGCCTCAAGTCTAGATATACCAAAAATGTTGATTGACTACATTTTCTTAACATAAGCAATGCTAGTGAATGAAAAAACAAGCTGCAGAATAACAATATGATAAAGTAAGATCCCACTCACCCTTACAGATAGACAACAACCTCAACACTTCCCTCATTCTAGTCAGAAATAGTAAAACAAATAGAAGTTGGCTTCTGAGTCCTGGATATAGCTATCACAAGCATCAAGTGAAACTAGACACTTTATTCAACAAGACAGGATATAGGCTCTCATTCAATCTTATTGATTATTATTTAATATATAATTCCAAATGAGCTTGATTAAAAATTTTGCCTGCTGAAGGGAGGTTAGAAGCAGCAAACTGGAAGGGGAGTAGGGATTGAGAGGCAGGATCAGTGACAGCTGTGAGAAAGGACAGTTAATAGTTTTTAATCTCACAGCCCACTGTCAGATTCCCTTAAAACATAGTGGTGTGTCTATGAAGAGGAGACAGAAACATTAAAAGAGCAGATAATCATAACGATAACCTAAAGTCATCAAGCCAAAGTTATGTTTATAATTTTCTGCTTCAAAAGTCAAAGTGTGCAACAGAGAAATATTTTCACCAAAAAGAAAAAAACCTCAAATGGACAAAGTTTGAAAAAAATAAGCTTCAGTTATCTGAATAATTTACTTATGTAGAGCATTTCATTACCCAAAGATCTCAGAGAAACAAGGCATCACTAGAGCTTATCAACATATAATGTCCTATTTAAAAAAAAAATACTTATTTCCTGACAGCTTTGAAATCTCAATGTTTCTTCAAACTCTTGCCATGATACACAGCATTGAGGTAATCAATAATTCCTCACTGTTACCTGGAGTTAAACTGGGGTATGAGATCTATGACACTTGCACTGAAGTCACAATAGCAATAGCCGCCACGCTGAGGTTCCTCTCTAACTTCAACTGCTCCCAAGACGTTGTGGAGTTTCAGTGCAACTACTCCAACTACACACCAAGAATTAAAGCTGTTGTAGGAGCCAGCTACTCAGAAATAACCATGGCTGTTTCCAGGATGTTGAATTTACGGCTCATTCCACAGGTATGTCTTCTCTTGAAATCTGCCTTGCTTTTCTATTTGTATCTACAGTGGTTAGCATAATGCTTTGCATGCAATAAGCACTTAATGAGTGCTTTTTCATTCATTTATAGTTTACTTTTGAACATGCATGATAGAGGTCTTCCCTGGGCAAGAGGACCTGTAAAGAACCTGGGGAAATGAGTTAGCCAGTATGTCATTTTTTGGTTAATGGAAATGCTGATTCCTCATTAGTTTAGAAAGGTACTTGTGTTGCCTTCACACAAAGTAGCATAAATTTGGAAGATCTTGTTTTCAAGTCTGGCTTGGCCTCTTACTAGGTATGTATGTGGCCTTAATTGAGTGATTTCATGGCTTTTGGGTCTCAAATTCCTCATCTACAAAATGATGAGGATACATTAGGTGGTCTGTTCTAATGCTAAAATTCTCTTCTACTCTATGAAAACTAGACACAGCAAAGGTTTTCTCTTACTCCCAAGAGGGCCAAGTAGCGTGAAGCATGAAGATCATAAGATTTTGAAATTTAAATCTAGAAAGCACTCTAGAAATCATGAATTTAAAATACTTTACACATAGAAAATGCTAAAAGATCTGTTCCATTGTTCATCTGTTCTTGGAGTTCATCTTTAAAGAGTTCTGGCCATAAAAGGTCATAAATAGTTACCTGTCATAATCAGGTGTCATGCCAAGTTTTCTGTAAACTTGTTTTCTCTTTCACTGTTTTTCCCTCTGAGCTTATAAGGGGATACTGCTCATAGTTTTCCACCCTCCTCCTCAGTAAAGTTTTTAGCGAATAAGCTTTTATTCTAACCTTGTTTTGCCCTTGTTTTTATGTCTCTTCTTTTGATAAAGATCAAATATTTGCTATAGCTGCAAAGCTTCACCTCCCACAAGATTTCTCCCACTCTTGTTTTAAGATCATACAAAATTCTTTGATAGATGTAACAAGGATTTTTTTTTTGTTCAGTGGTTCTCTGGTTAATAATATCAAGTGATATATAAAATAGAAAGAGATATGCTCATCAAAGGTATTCATCATTGTCATGAAGGATGTCTAACATGAAGTCCAAATGTATGATGTACTGCCTATAGATCATAAATTCATTTATATGCTGTTTGCTTTGTGTTAATTGCTTGAAGTGCCAAAATATTACAGAGTGTACTAAATGAAAGACACAAACGCTCAAGAGTTCAGTCTAACAATCCTCACAGGAAAAAAAGTAAATAAAGAATAACTATTATCCAAATTACGAGGTCCAGTTAGATGTACAATCTATTAAGCTGGTTGGTCCATCAATACATATAGCTTGGACAGATATTGTAGACAGACAGTGGGCTGAGGCCTGAACTGAATGGAAGAGAGAGTGATAATATGATGTGACAGTTGACGTTATCAGTGATGATGGGAGGCAGTGTAGTGCAGTGGAAGCAAAAGAAGATTGGGAGTGAAGGTCCTGGGTTCTAATCCCAACTCAGTCACACACTACCTGTAAGATCTCAGGCAAATCACCTAACCTCTCTGGTCTCAGTTTCCTTATTTGTAAAATGAGGGGACTATAAGGTCCTTTCTAGCTCTAAATCTATAATCCCATGATTATAAGCTGATAGCAATTGAAATACTAAACTAAAATAAAGTTTACATTAAAAGACTAACATAAAGAAAAAGTTACATTAAAATGTAACTTTTTTCTGCTCAAGCGTGTGCGTGGAAGGCTATATGAAAGTTTTCTCTGTATTTCTACTCAAGAATCACCTCTGTTAAAAAATATCAGGTGCTAACAAACACATATTGACTTTTGCTACATTTCATCAAATAAAGTTCCCTAAACACACACACGCACACACACACACACACACATACACACACTGGGCTAACTAAAGCAAAAATATCTTCATAAAATGAAATAATCAGAATTTAAAGAATAGTATTTACATGTATTATGTGTATATAAGCAAAGGTATTTGACAGTATAGGTGAAAGGAATCAGAAAATAAGCAAGGATTTATTGTATACATACCATTTGCTCAACACACTGGTAGGTACTATCAGGGATATTTTGAAAAAGTCACTTCCTTCAAGGAACTCACAACCTAATTGGAGACAATGCTTTAGCACATAAAATTTTGTCACACAGAAAAGATTTTTTTTAAAAAAAGAAATTATATTAGGCAATCAGGTACTGAATGGTGTGGTTGGTAGACTATGGCTGTAGTAGGAATTCAGAGGGAGAGGTCAGTGAGGGTTGGATTTATTTAGTCAGGGAAAAAAGGACCTTGATGGAGTAGATGAGAAAATTAAGGTGAGGAAGAATTAACATGACTTCAGACCATTTAACAGCCACTTGGGACTCACCATCCTTCTCTATAACTGAATTGTTTGATCTACTTTTAGGTGAGCTATGCCTCCACAGCAGAAATCCTAAGTGATAAGATACGCTTTCCTTCTTCCTTTCGAACTGTGCCCAGTGACTTCTACCAAACCAAGGCCATGGCACACTTGATCCAGAAGTCTGGGTGGAACTGGATTGGCATTATCACCACTGATGATGACTATGGACGCTTGGCCCTTGGCACATTTGGAATGCAGGCCTCAGCAAACAACCTGTGCATTGCATTCAAAGAGATCCTCCCAGCTTTCCTCTCTGATAGTACCATTGAGGTCAGAATCAACCAGACACTTGAAAAAATCATGGAGGAAAGGCATGTCAATGTCATTGTGGTATTTCTGAGGCAGTTCCATGTGTTCAACCTCTTTAATAAGGCCATTGAGAGGAATATAAATAAGGTCTGGATTGCCAGTGATGCCTGGTCAGCAGCTGTCAAGATTAGTACCATTCCAAATGTCAAACGCATTGGCAAGGTGGTGGGGTTTGCATTTAAAGGTGGAAATATGTCCTCTTTCCATGACTTCCTCCAAAATCTACACCACTTGCCTAACAAAAAAAACAAGCTCCTAAGTGAATATATTATGCTGTTGTCATCCTGTTCACATGTTAATGACAATGACTTGAATTATTGTATTGCCAACTATTCTCAGGGGAACTGGGACTTCAGAATGGTGGAAAGCAATTTCTCCCTGAGAAATAACTTCCTGTTGGACAATGCTGAGCCAGGTCATGTCCACAGTGTTCAACTTGCCATATCTGCTCTTGCCTATGCTATTCGGGATCAATGCAGAGACCGAAATTGCCAGAATCCAGCTGCATTTCAACCCTGGCAGGTACTGTATGTCCAATTCAATTACTTCGTAATTATTCCTGCTTCTGTTTTTCTCCCTTATTTCATTAAAGCCTGGGTTTGTCTGGTACTTTCCCCTTCAGAGAAAGAAGTATATTTGCAGAGTTGAATAACCTAAAATCATCTCATAGTTCTGCTTTGAGAGAGATACATGAATAGGAACAGGGACAATTCTATAGGTATTGGGAAATCCGAGGTGAGGAAACTCCCTCTACCAAAAGAAGGAGGTGTCTTTTCTGCAAACTTAAGAGCTGCCTAGAACATTGAGATCAGCTTGCCCAGAGTCACTCTGACAATGTGTGTCAGTGACAGAACTTAATCCTAGGTCTTCTTGGCTTTGAGACCAGCTGTCTATCTACTGTCCTACTGCTTCTTTTTTTTTTTCTACTAGTGAAGAGACAGTCTTTGTTTCCAATAATGTTTATTTTTTAATTAATTTATTTTGATTTATCTACAATCATTTCCATAAGCTTTTGAGTTTTAAATTTTCTCCCCCTCCCTCTCCACCTCCTTCCCCAAGTTGGTGTGTAATCTGATATAGGCTATTCATATACATTCCTATTAAACATATTTTCACATTAGTGATGTTGTAAGTAAGAATTAGAACCAATAGGAGGAACCACCAGAAAGAAGAAACAAAACAAAACAGAAGAAAAAAATAGCAAATAGTATCCTTTGATCTGCATTCAAACTCCATAGTTCTTTCTTTGGATGTGGATAGCATTTTCCATCATGAGACCTTTGGAGATGTCTTAGTCCTTGTATTGCCAAGAAGGGTTAAATCTATCAATATTAGTCATCGCACAACGTGGCTGTTACCATGTACAATGTTCTCCTGCTTCTGCTCACTTCACTCAGCATCAGATCATACAAATCTTTCCAGGTTTTTCTGAAGTCTGTCTGTTCATCATTTCTTATAGCACAATAGTATTCCATTACATTCATATACCACAACTTGTTCAGCCATTCCCCAATTGATCGGCATCCTCTCAATTTCCAATTCTTTGCCACCACAAAAAGAGCTGCTATAAATATTTTTGTCCCACTGCTTCTTTAAGAGAAATCTCATTTTTTTTTTAAAGAGAAATACAGTTGAGTCATTTCCAAAATGGTTTCAATGTTTATGGTAGTTTTTCTTCAAATCAGGTGGTGATGATATCAAATGAGAAACTAAGTGATGGAGCCAGAAAGTTACTCATTCAAAACTAGATCCCAAGCCATTTGATTCCAAGACCTTCTAGTACTCTTCCCACTAAAAAGAATGCTTCCAGGACCAATGGATGACCCGTGATCTCAGTCACATTGTCAAGCTGTCTACTTATTGCAAAAACTTAACTCTGAACTTTCCAGTTGAGCTTTATCCCTCGTCTGCTGGCTGAATTTCATCAAGAAAACTATTTATCTCCTCTTTTACTCAATTTCTGAGTCATGAGCCTCCCTCACAAGATTGTGAGGGCCTACTAGTAACTCCTACAACAAATCACAGTTGTAATTGCATGAGATTCAGAGAGATTGAATAACTTGCCTACGGTCACACAGCTGTTAGTAAGTGTCAAGGCAGGATTGGAACATAGGTCTTCTCAAGTTCAATGCTCTATCTCCTACACTATCTGAAAAGAGTAAATAAGCCACAGGATATATATGCAATACATTTTGCTTTACTTCCCTTTCTGAAAGCATATCAAGCTGGGAGGAATTCAAATTAAAATTTAATTTGGATCCTGAAACTCTTACTGATTTTTTTCAAATACGTGCAAGTGAATGAGAATGTAACTTATGTCTTTGACAAATGACAGCTATTTTACCTAGTATTTCCAGAAATATGTGTTTAGATTCATTTGGATGTCTTGGGATAGAACTTGATTGCATACTTGAATACTTCAAAAGATCCAAAATACATCAGTGAAGATACTCTTTTTTCCACCAGCACAGATCACATGCCCTCTATGCTGTGGTAGACAGTTTCCATGAGTTACTGTGGCCAAAATAATTCATTGTCTCTTGTCCAACTTTCTGATGATAAGCCCCTCCACACTTAGTCCATCATCAGCCCATACTTAAAAACTTTCCAGTTTGTTAAATCAAGTCAACAAGCATCTATTAAGTATTACATACCAGGTGCTATGCAGAGTAGCCAACATTTGGAATAAAAATAACTCCCATTTATGTAGTGTTTTAAGGTTTGCAAAGCACTTTACATGCACTATTGCATGTTATTCTCATAACAAAAGCTCAGGTCTAATCATCTTCCTCTCTTTTCTGCTTCTCTCCCCCTGCCCCCAAACACTCGAAATGCCAACAACTACCTATTAGCTCTGGAATCTAATAGAAACTCCTCAGTTTGACATTTAAAATTCTTCACAGACATCTCCTTCTTATCTTTCTACCCTTGCACATTACTCCCCACCATGCAACAATTCTGGCCTATTTGCTGTTCCTTACACCAGCTATGTATGGAGAATACACTGTCTTCTATGGACACTGGGTGTCTCCTATGCCTGAAATGCTGCTCCTCCTAGCCTCCCTATCCTAGAATAATCTCTGACTTTCTTCAAAACTCAACTCAAGTATTCCCTTTTAGGGAGAAAAAAAGTACTAAGCAATAATAAAACTTTAAAAATTAAAATATGATATTTTTAAGCTCCTTTGACCTCAATCTGGAGAGTTCAACCAACCATTTTATTTCTATCCATTTTTATTTTATTTTTTTATCCTTTTTTTTTTCAGCTAGGCAATGGGGTTAAGTGACTTGCTTAGGGTCACACAGCTGGTAAGTGTCAAGTGTTTGACACTGGGTTTGAACTCAGGTCCTCCTGAATCCAGGGCCAGTTCTCTATCCACTGCATCACCTACCTGCCCCTGTCCACTTTTATTTTAGCTTTAAAACTCATTTTTCAAAATCCCAGACAGAGCATTCTTAGAGCAGCAGCTTACATAAATTAGGACATGGAAGAGTCAAAGGAATTTCTAAAATAATAATAATTGCTTGAATTAACTTGTTTGAGTCCCTTGTTCTCACCTTATAAATATAAGGCCTTTAGGAGAATGAAGTTAAAAATCACAAGGAATTACTAAGGCTAGAAGCCAGGGTCATGTTTTGATTGCATACTAGCAATTCTCAACCTGTTTTTGTTTTGTTTTTGCTAATGGCACCACATTCTTTGCTACAAGGCATCCAGGGACACTAAACATTTGAGTTGGCAGCAAAGAAGGATTCCCAGAAGTCTGGTCTCTAGACCCATTACTGAAGCCTTGAGATTCCTCTTCTTCATTTATTTTCCCAGGATTCCCAGCAGAGGAGGCAAATTTACATACTAATTTGCAACTGTGAATCAAGGTAGGACAGGAAGCAAATTGCAACTGGGGTGAAGGTTGGGAATTATGGAAGTCTTAAGGTGTGAGGAGGAGTTGAATGGCACACATGGAGAAATTCGGGACCTGCTAATGTGCTGTGACACATGATTGCATGTATATAAAATTACATATAGAGGATAATTATTTGAAGTATCATATTGCCAATACTCTTGAAGAATTGGGCCTATAGTGGAAAAATAACTTGAGAAACAACTTCTTATAATACAATTATAGGGCCCAAAAGGTTTTGACTTCTACCTTTACCTGTTCCTTCATTTATTCCTTGGTGCTTGTAATGTATGTAGAGTTCAGACTAGAGCAAACAATGTAGATGTAGCTATGTAGCTGTGTGACAAACTTGGAGTTAGAAAGACCTGAGTTCAAATGTCACCTCAGACACTAGCTGTGCAGCCCTGGGCAAGTCATTTAATTTCTTTCAGCCTCAGTTTCCTTATCTGTAACATGGAGATAATAATAGTACCCACTTCACAGGGTGGTTATGAGTACCAAATAAGATCATATATGTAAAGCACAGTACAAATGTTAGCTATTATTACTATACATTGCTTTCAGGTAGATCCAGCTTTTCTCTCTGATGGTATCATTAAGGTATGTATGTAAGTTCATATGTACATGTGTGTCCATGATTGTATGTAGGTATGTATATGAGCATGTAAAAAGATGGATGCTCCGAAGCAGTATATTTGGAGGTATTTAACTTTTGAGGAGAATGGTGTCAACTGTTAATGATCTAATTTAGTCACTACAATTCACAATTTCCCGATTTCAGTCAAATTTAGTCCTGGATTTGCGTAGTTCAATATAATTGTCTTAAACTAATGTGTTAAAGAGCAACACACAAAATTGAAGAGGAAAGGACCATGAAATAATCTATCCTTTTACACTAAGGTATCAGTGACAAATAGATCTCTTAACCCTCCCAGTAGTATGTGCATTTTGTTTGTACTCATGTATGCTTGTCATATTCAAAGTGATATTATAGCCATATCTCTCCTATTAAATTATAAATTCCTTGAGGGCAGGTAAAGACATATTTATCCTCTTATTGTCTCTAACGCTAGCACGGTAGATCTTTAACAAGCATTTGTTGAATGAATCAGGATGCTAATGATTCATTAACTCAAATGAATCTCTAAGACACCTGGCAGCATAACAAAGTAACCTGAAAAAAAATAAGATATATGGGAAGAGCACTTAACAACACATTTGAGAATGAAGTCCACAACAAATATGTGAGCTCACAATATATTGATGGACAAGATGGAGAGATATGAGCCAAATGATGACACAGCTGGGTGAATTTGAAAATGGTTGAACAAATAGACCCAAAGAAGGTTGATTAATAGATTAATGTCATTCCAGAAGGAGATCTCACTTAGAGACACACTGTGGAACCTAGTCCTTGACCCTATCCTTTTCAATAGCTTATAAATGAATTGAATAAAACTTTGTCAAATGTGGAGATGGCCAATGGAAGAATAGTTAATATTCTGGATGATAGAATCATGATCCAAAAAGATCTTGAGGGACTGTATACCAATATACCAAATCTAACATACCAATATACCAAGCAATATACCAAATCTAATAAAATGAAATCCTAAAGATAAATGGAAAACCCTACACTTTAGTGAAAGAACTCATGAGGGAGATAAGGCCAAATAGCAGCTTATGTGAAAAAAGTGTGATTTTAGTGGTCTAAATCTCAACATGAATGAATATTTTGAAGTGGAAACCAAAAGAGTTAATGTAGCCTTAGGCTTCATTGATGGAAATACTTTGTTTAGAACAGGGAAATATATAATCATTCCAGTAAGCAATAAGTATTTAATAAGCACCTACTATGCTCCAGTCATCATGCTAAGTGATGGGGTTATAAAGACAAAAATATAGCAATCCTTGATAACAAGGAGCTTACAGCATCAGAAGAGAACATGTACACATGTAGATATGTAAAACTGTATGTTAAATTGACACCATGATTTTTTTCCAGGGGGACAGCAGTAACAGGTGAAAGAATAAGGAAACATCTCATGTAGAATGTAGGATTTGAACTGAGTCATGAAGGAGACTAAGGATTCTAAAAGACAGAATTTTCCAGACCTGTGGGACAGCCAGTGAAAGGCACGAAAATGAAAAATGGAGTTCCATACATGAGGAACAGCAATAGGCTACTTTGATGAGACTATAGAGAAAATAAAGAGGTATAATCTGTCATTTAGCTGGAAAAGTAGTCCCCATTGTATTCTTTGCACATTAGCTAGCATCTTTGTATATTAAATTTGTAAATCCTGCGTTCTAAACAGTACATAGACACACTTATGCATATCAGGAGGAGAGCGACTAGGAAGAATCAGGGACATAAAACCATACCATTTCCTAAATGACTGTAAGTATAAATTATTATTTTAATGGTGGTCACTTTTATCATGGTCTAATTTTAGAATGCAGCAAGTCCTGTGTGGTTAATGCAATTAACGACTTCCCCTGAAGTGGTTGCATGTGTGCAAATTTGCACCATTCAAATTTGCAATTATGTAAAATATGATCACTGATTCCAGTCCAATGGAAATAGGTGATGAGAATTTGAATAATTCAACCACTTTGAGAAATTCATTGTTTGAACTAACTGAGACCTAGCTGTAATGATACTAGAACTCTGGTGCTATTAGCTGGAGACTCTCAACTCTAATAGACTTTCTCACTGGGACTGCTTACAGTAGCCTCTTCAACAGTCAAAAGAATTGTAGATATTCTTTCTCATTCTGTGTGTTCTGTGTTGGGGCTGACTCAGGCCAGTCAGTCCCTTGGTAGTTTATGTTCAATATTGAGGAAAAAATAGATACTTGTGGGCTATTAAACAGTTAATGAGAGGAGATTCAGTTAACCATAACAAGAGAAGGATATTCAACAAGGATAGGTATTGGGAACCCTTGAGTTGAAGCAAACCTCTCATCACATCCACCAGTCAGGCATCTGAGGACCCCTCCAGGTGTTCCTCATGGCCTCTTCGTACTGAGGATAAGAAAATGGTGTCAAAAGGGTCATTAGTCTCCTGAGCAAACTAAGTCTCAAGAAATTTACCTTTTAAGGAAAAAGCTAGTTTAATGTGTATGTAAGAGGGGTCAAATATATTGCTCATACTACAGTGTGTGATTCCCGAATTCTCCAATGTGCATAATGAAAACAAGGCACCTGGAAGAATCATCTGTGAGTATAGAGGCTCTGACTGAGATCATCTAGCCTAATAGCATAGTATAGTATAGTAGTGTAGTATAGTATAGTATAGTATAGAATACTATAGTATAGTATGGTATGGTATGGTATGATATGGTATGGTATAGTATAGTATAGTACAGTATAGTATAGTATAGTAGTAGCTTCCATTTGTACAGCACAATTACCTATTATCTCATCTTATCCTCACAGCAATTCTATATATCCTCATGACGATTCTGGAACATAGTTGGGTCAGGTCATTTTATTCCCTATTTGACTGATAAGCAAACAGAAGCCCAGAAGTTAAGCAAATTGAAAGCAATTAGCAAGTATTAGCACTGAGACTAGATTCCAGGTCTCCAAGTATCCAGTCTCTGGCTCTTTCCATTTTTCCACAATGAGCTCTCTCTGCCCCTGATGAAGACAGTCATTTTATGAGAACATTTAGTCTAAGGTCCCAAAGCAACACTAGAATTTCTAATAAAGTGCTGCTGGAAACAAATGTATAACATTACAATAACGGTATGGTTTGAGATTCTCTTCTCTCTTTAAAGTGCTAATAAACATTGATATCCTCTGACAATTTGCGGAAGATGAGGCAGAGAACCAGAACAATGTACAGACTAGATAATTAACCAATCAACAAGTATCCATTAAGCACTTGCTATCTTCCAGGCACTGTGCTAGGTGCTGGGAATACAAATATGAAAGTGAGACAGTCCCTGGCCTCAAGGAGCCTAAATTCTACCAGGAAAATGTAACATGCTCTCAGATAAGTAAATACAGGTTACATATACCATGAAGGGGATAGTGTGGTGTGGTAACGGGAAGAAGCAGGAAAGGAGATACTTGAACTGAGCCTTGAATTGAGCTAGGGATTCTAAGAAATGGAGGTGAGGAGGAAGAGTATTTTAAGCATGAGGAACAACCTGTGGAAAGGTATGGATGAAAGATTTGAAATGTCATGTACAGGGAACAGCAAATTGTCCAGGTTACCTGATGCACAGAGCATATGGGGGAGAAATGCTTAAGCAATCTGAAAAGATAGGATGGAGTCAAATTATACAGGACTTTAAATATCAGACTAAGAAGTTTCTATTTTATCCTATAAGCAATGAGGAACCATTTAAGTTTCTTGAGCAGAAGAGTAAAATGATCAGACTTATGCTTTAAGAATATTAATGGGACAGCTGTGTAGAACATAGTTTATAAAAAATGAGATTGTAAATAGAGAGACCAATTATTATTGGTATACTATTAGAGACCAATTGTTGTTGGTCTGTCTGTTGCCACAATCCAGGAAAGAAGTGAAGGGCCTCAGTGAGAGGAGTGGAAGTGAGAGATATTGAGAAAGTACAATCTATGACATTTGACAACTAAGAGGAGTTAGTGAGAATAAAGAGTTGAGTATGGCTCTTAGGTTACCAACCAGGGGACTGGAAACATGGCGGTACAACTGACAGAAATAGAGGAAGGGAAAAGGAGAAGCAGCTAAGTGGATAGAGTGCTGGACCTGGAGGCAGGAAGATCTGAGTTCAAATCCAGCCCCAGACACTAGCTATGTGACCCTGGGCAAGTCATTTAACCTGTTTGCCTTCATCTACTGGAGAAGGAAATGGCAAACCATTCTAATATCTTTGCCAAGGAAACTCCATGGACAGCATGGTCCACCAGGTCATGAAGAGAGGTGGGTTTAAGGAGAGAAAAATAAGTTCTGCTTTGCACATGTTGGGTTTGAGATGGATATCTAGTAGCTGGAGATGTGGAGTTAGAGCTCAGGTAATCAGATGATGACTGAATATGGAGATCTGGGAGCAATGCTCATAGAGATGACAACTAGGTCCATGAAAGCTTTGAGCTTCCATGAAATCTCCAAGAATGTAAAGAATTTGTAGCCCATTAAAATCACTGATTTTTTTTTGTAAACTGTATTCTAGCCAGGCCTTCTCAATCCAGTACTTACTTATACAGTTAGTTTTTAAAATCCAAATGTATAACTTTATATTTGTCTTCATTAAATGTCATCTTATTAGATTTAGCCAATCATTCTTGCCTTATTCTAATCTTTTTTGAATTCCAGTTCAGTCATCTAATGTAGTAGCTACTCCTTCCAACTCTGTATCATCCACAAAGTTTTAAGCATGACACTTGTAAGGTACTGTCACTTTAAGATACTTCCTTTTTTTATATGCAACTATTTAGGGTTGGGGCGGCAAAAAGAAAAAGTACTTTGTGAAAAGAAAAAGAGTTATACCAACTGGTAAAGGATATAAGATATTACTGTCTCTGACATAGATGAACATTTTGGTGTCTGAAAGGAATAGGAAAAAAAATTTGGTTTAATAAAAGCTCCTAAAACATATGTAGGAAGAAATAGTTTTCAGATGGAATTCGAGCAGTTTGGAACAGAAAATAAACTATGGCATAAATATAATGGTTCAATCACTTTGTAAAAGCTGAAAGATGATGCCTTCCTTGTATGTGAACAGTTTGATGGTTTAAAAGGGAAGAGAAAGAACTTATTTATTTTAAGCTGGATAATGTAAGTACAAAGAAACACAGTTTCAAGTACACAAAATGAGATGGAGGGCATTATGATTTCTCAAAACATTTATATAGAGCTGCTTTTATCACATCAGAGGGTAAAAGACAGACAGGCAAGTAGGGAGGGAAAGAGACAGAGAGAGACAGAGAGAAACAGAGACAGAGACAGAGAGAGAGATCATAAGATCCTATAATGTCTGAATTGTGATATTCAACAGATTGTTGATTTCTTAGGAGAATTTCATGACTCATGAGTCATTGAGGACCAGGGAGTTCTGATTTAAGCCACTGATAACAATCAGAGATAGGAGACTGAGACTGAAGAGGGAAGAATTATGAAACTGAGTATTGAAGAACCAGGGAATCAAAAGCAGCTCTGTCTAAGATTTTCATTAAGGAACTGCACCAGAAAGTCAGCAGATAGAAGGCTTCACCTACATAATTCTTCATTGGTGGAGAGAAACACAACCTCATTGGACAAGAGCTTCAGTTCCAGATACTGCATTTGACTATCACTTAAAGTTTAAGGGAGGTAAAGCATCTCAGACAAATGTTGCTATTTGCTGCCCCCATCTGGTTTGAAAACAAAAGGCAGAAAAATGAAAAATGTTTTTCATTCACTTTGCTGATGCTGACAATACAAGTGCACGATACAGAATCTTGGTGAATGAAGAACTAGTTAGGCTTGTTTGCCTTATGCCTTATGCCTTAAGCTGTTTGCTATGAACTCTGTTCAAACTGGACAATTCAGAATCCTGGTTGGGCTGGTATGTTTAGCCCACAAATAGCCAACCTGATGAGCAGTTCTTTGACTTAAGGGTTACTGCTATCAAAATTAAGAGGTAACACTTTCTCAACACATTCTTAAGGGTGATTATAAGTTGAAAGAGTTTGCAAATTCTGTATCAGGTCCAAATATAGAAGAAAGAGGTGAAGACCCACAGAAAAGCAGCTACCAGAGAAGTGGTTCCAAGTGAGCAGCTGTTCCCAAATGGACCGATGATATCAAAGTCTGAAGTTCTGAGCTGTGAGCACACGGGTTTTCCTCTTTTATAGGCTTCCCTAATGGGTTCCTGAGTGTACCTATTCTCTCCTACAGATACTCAGTGCATTGATGGGAGAGTATGGTCTAGATTTATGTATATAGTGTGATGTATTTTATTACTCATGCCATTGCTTAATATATGAGTGCCTGTGATGTTATAATTATTTCTTTTGCCTTATTGATATGTAAATTGTTATGTTTAAGACCTATAAGTGTCATCATTGTAAGTATGTGGAAGTAGAAATGCATCAGTGGGGGCTCAAGAGCTAAAATGGTATGTAAGGAAAGTACATTCCCCATTAATAGGGTTATTTGGACCCTAAGAAAATCTGAACCTAACCACAAGGTGATGGTCCTTCTCTGGGAACACAGACCTGCCATTGTGAGAGCAAGTTGGAGTAAGTAAGCCAACTCAGTGAATAAGTTGTTATCTCCACATCTAAGTAAAACTTGTGAGGTGCTACACTGTAGATGGTCACCCCACTTGGGTGTAACACATTTCTTTATCCAAGTCATTCATACACATGTTGAACTGCCCAAGTTCAGGGCAAAATAATCAGGGCATTTTACTAAAGACCTCCCTCCATGTTAATGTTGATCCATTAACACCACTATTTGAATCTGGTGATTCAATCAGCCCCTGAAATAAATTACCTGTTTCTTTTAGGAAACAATTATGAATGTTGGGGGGGAAGTAACATAAACTAAACCATTTATTGGAGTTATTTCTTTTTTGGTGAGGCAATTGGGGTTAAGTGACTTGCCCAGGGTCACACAGCTAGTGAGTGTTGTGTCCGAGGCCGGATTTGAATGCAGGTTCTCCTGACTCTAGGCCTGGTGCTCTATCTGCTGTGCCACCTAGCTGCTCTGGATTGGAGTTATTTCTAATTCTTCTCACTTGGGGAAAAGTAATTTGTGGGGACAAGAGGTTAACATACTACAGTAAATCATATAGTACCAGAAATGTACATTCCAAACCTTCATATCTGTATAAGCCTTATGGTTTTGAAATACATAGTCCAAGTGTTAAAATATGGTAGCATAAATGTAAGGGAAAATAACTACCTATAATACCTGGAACATTAATAATCAGGAGTTACCATAAATAATACTGTATGATAGTTGATGAGTAATATGTTTTGTTCACCTCAATATTTTTTCCTGTGGAATAAAACAAGAACATAATTGCTCTAGTTTATTTATATTACACAAATGTTATCATTATTTATAGAACACACAATAATCAAATCTTTAGCCCTTGAAACCTAATTAAGTTCAGGTAAAACAAGTAACAATTACAGTTCAAACACAAGTGGAAAAGGATATGATTAGTAAAGAGCTAAGTCAGTGGACCTTGTATCTATTTATTGTTTAAGAATGAAAAAGAGGGACAGCTAGGTGGTGCAGTGGATAAAGCACCAGTCCTGGAGTCACAAGGATCAGAATTCAAATCTGTCCTCAGACACTTACTAGCTGTGTGACCCTGGACAAGTCACTTAACCCCAACTGCCTCCAAAAAGAAAAAAAGCCACGAAAAAAGGAAGAAAACTGATGGACAGATTTTAGCACTACTAAAGGCACAGTATGAATTCTTTCCCTTTTGCCTCTTTTTTTATTTGTTTGAATAAGATTTAGTCTGCTACTTTTGAGGGCTCATCAGAATTGCAAATAGAAACTTTTGTGTTGGGGAAAATACCACAAACTATGCCCTCGCCTGGTGAGGGTGATGGGGTAGAGCAAAATGGGACTGAGGAAGACCTCACTCCAACCTTTCCATCTTATGTTTTCCTAGTTTATTTTTTTTCTTCCTAACTAGATGCTAAGTACCATTGTTTCTCTTCTGCTGAAGGAATACCAGTACTGTCAGTGCTCTCTAAATTTGGCACTGGGGGATCTTCTATGCAGCACTTATAGTTCTGCATCTCAGATCTGATCTATCATTCCTCTCGCTTGGTCCAATAATGTCACAAATCCACCCAGTGAGGAAACAGCTCAAAATTGACAGAGAGCAAGGGCCCCCAACTTGCCCAAGCTCTTAACAGAGATCATTGGCAAAAGTGCCCAGTCTATGCTTCTGCTCATGAACCCTCACGGCAGCTCAGTAGTTGGCTCCCATATTGAGACAAATGCAATCAGAATGGTGGACTTGGAGGTGGCTATGTATTAAAATATTTGGAGGTAAAGCTATATTATAATCAATAGTACCACAGATATGGATGGACTCAAAATAGTCACATCCAATTATGCTGCTCACATTTCTTTTATTCCCTCATATGTTTCATTTCAGAAGAACATGTTTTGGGATCTCTATATAGGATTAAAGAAGAGTTTTCTAAAAACAAGTTAGTTATTGACAAAGGAAGAATTAGTATTTTGCCCCAATGCAACCACAGAAAGTACATCAATAACACTTCAATTTATATAGTTAAAATGATCATTCACAACCGTACTGAACTTTAAGGTTAAAAAACTGCCTCTCTTATGACTACCACCCTGTGATGTTGTTCTTCATACCTGGTTCTCGAAGAGGACCGATGACATCATGAGGGTGATGTCTTGATTTCAAAGTGAATTGGATTTAAGTGAGGCAGAGCTGTGCAAAGTCATCAGCCCCACTCTTTCCTCCAGAGTCAGCTGAGTCCAGTGGCAAGACAAAATCAAGACATAAGTAGTATATCTAATGCATAGTCCTATAGCAAGGGCACAATATGAGAGTCAATCAGGAGACCCTACATTCTATTCCTAGCTCTACCACTAATTATATGTGACCATAGGCAAGTTTCTTCACCTCTCTGGGCTTAATTTTCTTCATCTTCAGAATCTAGCATGCTTTTCCTTATACCATGCTGCACTCATTAAAAATTTCTGGTATTGGGGCAGCTAGGTGGCGCAGTGGATAGAGCACCGGGCCTGGAGTCAGGAGGACCTGAGTTCAAATCTGGTCTCAGACCAACCAGACACTTGACATTTACCAGCTGTGTGACCTGGTCAAATCACTTAATCCCAATTGCCTTGCAAAAACAAACAAATAAAAAAAATTTCTGGTATCACATTGTGATAATGTATTAAATTGCTTTCTGTTTTGGTTTTTTTTTTGCATAGTTACTTGAAGCACTTAAGAATGTGACATTTACTGATGGAGAGAGTGAATTTCAATTTGATTCACAAGGGGACATTAACACTGGATATAATGTTCTGCTTTGGAAGGAAGTCAATGGACACATGACCATTATCAACATGGCAGAATATGATCTAGAAAAAGATGTTTTCATTTTTAAAGACAGAAAAACTGAAAAGGAATTCAAGAATCTAAAGGTATTTTAATGCTACCCTGCACCATAGCACCCATTAGATTGGATCCATGCCTAATAAGACTGAGTTTTAAACAACATTATGGTTTTAAACAACATTCCTTATTTAATGTTCATTCCCATTATGAAAATGCAACAGAAAAAGATGATATTTTCTTTAAAGAATAATAGTAATGATATTAGTAATAATTGATGTTGATATTACTCTTCAAGGTTTACAAAGTATTTTACCTCCATAAGTGAATAAAAGGAAAAGCATTTTTAAGCACTGTTTTATGTGGCAAGCACTATGCTAAGTGATGGAGAGAGAAATATAAAAGATAACCCCTTCTTTCAAGAAGCTTACCTTCTAATAGAGGGAAATAACATATATAGTTGGAGGGAAGAGGATTGGCCAGGAAGGGATTTTTTTTGTTTGGGAAGTTATCTGGATGAGTAAAACCATAAGAAAATTGATTAACATCCCTTCCCAGTAACAATAACAGTATTGATTTTCACTGCAGTTGCAGGGCTGGAAAGCAAAGAGGTTGTAGTAGGAGAGATACTTCCAATGCAGAGTCAGGCAAATGAAAAGAAGTTGCCTGGGGTGATGCAGGGCTTTGACTAAATAAAGGCTAAGTAAATATGGTTGGCCATGTGATACAATCACCCGTCATCTCATTCAAGCCCTAATAGCAACTCTGTGATATAGGTTCTACAGGTATCATTAGCCCTATTTTACGGACTCAGAAAGATTAAATAATTTGCCCATAGGCAAGGATTTAAAGCCAGTTTTCCTAGCTCCAAATCCAGCCCTCTTTCCACTATGCTATGTTAAAAAAAAAAAAAAAAGCAAATAAGCCATAATGTTGATATTGTATTTTTCTTGTCAAAACTTGCATTTCAGAAAAGGGTCAAGAGCTGCCACTGAAGAAGTATTTGATTCATTCATTCACCAAACATTTATTGTATTTAGCTCAAATTGCAGAGGTGTATTTAGATTTGCTCAAAGGAAAATAATTTTTAACTATTAGTTTTTCCCAAGTAGAACGGGATACCCCAGGGGCCTTCAAGGAATGAACAGATGACTGCTTGTCAGGTGTGTTCTAAAGTGGCTTCTTACTAAGGTTACTGATGCAGCTAGGTAGAGAAGAGAATAGAGCTCTGGACCCAGAGTCACAAAAACTTGAGTTCAAATCCAGTCTCAGACACTTTGCTATGTGACTCTGGGCAAATCATTTAGCTTCTCAACCTCTGAGACAATATAAAGCACTTGCAAAGCACTTTTGCTACCTTATGATACTATTTAAATACTAAATCTTATTATTAACTTATGAGTTGGACTAGATGGTCTGAGGTCCCTTGCAACTCAGAAGTTCTAAGACTCTGTTAAATAGCCTGTATCCTTCCAAGTGACTTGTCTTTATTATGGTTTTCTGATAATCATAGTAGCCATATCAAGTACATAGCCATTTTAAATGACTAAGAACCCACCAGGTAAACTAATCATATCTTTGTAAGCATTCCTTGACCCCTTTTCTTACTGTGTATAGCAGGATTCACCAATCTTTTCTAGATTTTCAATCTAATCTAGATTAAAGATAATCTATCTTTAATTCTCCTGAAATCTTAAATTCACTGGGTGGGTGAGAGGCAGGGATGAAATGTGAGTCATTGGCTATGTTAGGGTGGGGGAAATGTGCCTTGAGCAGCCTCATTGGAGGGAAGGGTCTAGTTGGTGGTAGCTACTTTGAGGAAGGAGTGTGGCAATATCTTCTCTCCCTACTGTAACCATTTTCTCCCATTCCCCACCCTCCTAAACATATCTTCAAACTATGAACAGGGATGAGGCAGTATCTATGAATTTTTGTTCCATGGCTTGTCATGGCCAAAGAATTTAACACCAAGTAGTCAGCCTAAAGGTAATGTCTCTCTATACTTAGCTAGGCCGGCCCTTGGAAAACAAACATCGTCTGTTGCTGGGGACATACTCAAAGTTTCTCCAACATGACAGAATCTTTCAGAGCTTACGCTCCGCTGGAATAGTCTTCAAGAACCTAGGGTCACTTCCACACTACGAGGAGGTATTAGAACAGGCTCTCTTCATGATCAACTCTTAATCTTCATCAACTAGTTGGGAAGCCAAAATTTCTGTCGATTTGCCAAAATGATCCTTCAAAGCAGTAAACAATCCAAATGCAACCAATACATGCTGAATAAACTAAACACAAAGATAAGAGTGGGAAGAGGGCCATCTTTATCACCTCAATGATTTTTTGCTCTGGTTAATAGAAAAATTATTTTCTGTTTCCTAAGCATACAATGCCTGGGATGGCACTTTAGATAACAGATGGGTAATCCTCAAATCAGATAACCTACACATAGATAATCCAGAGTTTATCATAAGTGTGCTCAAAGAACAAAAGAAATTATCAGTCAGCATAGAGGCACTCAACTAAGAAGTCATCCAAAATCTAGGCACATTTCTCCTAGAGTCAAGTCACTTTCTTCTCCACATAAAAACAGATGAGTGCATCAGGGGAATGGATTCAGACTTGAATTTGTTCTAGTCGTGTTGTGGTCTTAGCAATAAAAATCTCTAGATAGCCTTGAAAAAGTTGCATTTAACCTCTAAGCACTATTTTCAAGTTAAAAGGAGTATGCTGAGATTAATTTATCCTGTAGCAAGTATCATGAAGATTTACAGATTAGCATAAAGAAGATCTGACTTTAAACACTTTTAAAAAGACTTCAAAAATAAAATGTGGTATAATTGCAAAAGTTTAAGCATATCAATTGAGTGAGTATTAGAGCACTGAGTTAAATCTAATTATATTAAATTCAATAGGGATAAATTCTTACACTTGAATTTAAAAAAGGCAACTTGACACATACAGGATGGGGGATGTAAAGTTAGCAGTTTGTCTAAAAAATATATGGAAGTTTAAGTCAGGGGTAGCTAGGTGGTGCAGTGGATAGAGCACTGGCCCTGGAGTTAGGAGGACCTGAGTTCAAATCCAGCCTCAGACACATGATACTCACTAACTGTGTGACCCTGGGCAAGTCACTTAACCCTGATTGCCTTGCCAAAAAAGAAAAGAAAAGTTTAAGTGGAATAAAAGCTCAAGATGAGTCAGCAACATGATGTAGCAGTCAATGAAGTTAAGGTGATCCATCTTCCAAGAATATCCAGATTCAGAGATTTCTCTTTCTTTTCCTTCTTTTTCCTTTTTTCCTCTTCCTCCTCCTCCTTATTGGATTTATGACTTCATTGGTTTAGGGATATCCAGTATAGAGACCAACACAGATCAGCAACACAACTCTAATTCATAGTCTTTTAACACTTTCCTGAGACACTGTGTGGTCAAGTAACTTGTCCAAGGTCATATAGGTGGTATGAGTCAGAGGCAAGACTTAAACCCATGTCTTCCTGAATCCAAAGTTAGGCCTTTATCCTCTAGACCATTCCACCTCTCAGTGCCAGAGATAACAACATAAAAAATATGTCCAAAAAAATTCTATTTGTAATTCATTTTGTAATAGAATTGATTGGCAGCTAGGTAGCACAATGGATGGAGCACCAGGCCTGAAATCAGAAAGACCTGAGTTCAGATCCAGCCTCCAACACTGACTATCTGTGTGACCCTGGGTAAGCCACTTTGCCTCTGTTTGCCTCAGTTTCCTCAGGAGTAAAATACAGATAATAATAGCACCTACTTCTCAGTGTTGTTGTAAGGAACAAATGAGATAATAATCATACAGCCCTTAGCATAGTGCCTGGCATATAGAAAGTGCTACAAAAATGTTAGCTATCATAATCATTAATATGCTAACAATAATAACCTTGGTGTTTATGAAGTGTTTTCCTCCCAACTACTCTATAAGGTAAATTGTGAAAGTGTTTTTAGCTCCATTTTACAAATGAAGAAACTGAGGCTCACAGAGCTTAAACATCTTGGAACTGTGTGAGATGAGCCAACCTGTATCTGAGCTAGGACGTGAACCCACATCTTCAAACTCCAAAACCGGAGTGCTCAATATTCATAGTTAAATATTGTTTATGTCTTCAGGGTTTGGAACAAAATTTTAAAAATAACTCCACCTGGGGGCAGCTGGTGGATAGAGCACTGGCCCTGGATTCAGGAAGACCTGAGCTCAAATCAGACCTCAGACACTTGACATTTACTAGCTGTGTGACCCTGGGCAAGTCACTTCACCCCATTGCCTCGCAAAAAAATTAAAATTAAAATAACTCCAACTTAAGCCTAGAGTGGGATACTTTCACCATTTTAATCTTGACCATTTTCAAAACCTCACTGGATTTGTGTGTACTCTATCTTCAGAACCTTCTCCCCTCCCTTTACCCCAGAAAAAAAAAAAGAGTCTCTAGCACAGGGAGCTTTAACCTTTTTTGTATGTCATGGACTCCTCAGAATAGTTTTTAAATAATTGAATGAAATGCTAAATTTCAGTTAGAGGTTAATGAAAATGAAGATGTATTTTTTTTTTCCCCCTCCAAGTTCAGGTACCCTCTGAAATCTATCTACAGACCCTTAGGGTTAAGAATCCCTAATCTAGGGGGCAGCTAGGTGGCGCAGTGGATAGAGCACTGGCCCTGAAGTCAGGAGAACCTGAGTTCAAATCCGGCCTCAGACCAAACACTTGACATTTACTAGCTGTGTGACCCTGGGCAAGTCACTTAACCCCACTTGGCCTGAAAAAAAAAAGAAAGAGTCCCTGACCTAAAATAACCTGTAGGAGCTAGAAGGGCCTCAGAGACCATCCAATCCAACCGCCTCACTTTACAGATGTTGAAACCAAAGCCAAGGTCGGTTGACTAACTTGCCAAAGTCCACAGAGATAATTTGCACCAAAGGAAGGAATCCACGTCTGGTGGATTCATCTGGTGTTTCTCCCACTGCACCACATTGTAACTGGGTAGGAATGAGGAACGAGTCAGGCCTGCATCACACTTTCATTTCCACTACTGCCTATTTCTCTCCATTTGTTTTAGTCATTTTTCAGTCATGTCCAACTCTATGACCCCTTTTGGGGTTTTCTTGGCAAGGATACTGGAGTGGTTTGCCATTTCCTTCTCCAACTCATGTTATAGATGAAGAAACTGAGGCAAACAGGGTTAAGTGACTTGCCTAGGGTCACACAGCTAGTAAGTGTCTGAGGTCAAGTTTAAGCTCAGGTCTTCCCGACTCCAGGCCTGGCTCTACAGCCACTGCACCATCTAGCCACCCTTATTTTTCTGCCTATTTAAGGCCTTTTAAAACAGTTAACAGTTGAAAACTATCTTTACATGTAATTGGAAAAAATAAAATACTATTAAGAAAAATAGCTAACAATTATACAAATATGCACAGAAAGTTTAAAATATATGAAAAACTAGATACTTCCTTTAAAAAATATTCTCCATCTAATATTTTATTTGTTTTAGCTTTTTAACTTTGTTTGCAGTCTTCTAGGTGTCATGAAAATGATGCAAAAACACATCTAAATCTCCAGTAATCATAACCACATCCTAAGTTAAAACATTGAAAGTATTTTTTCCTCCTTTTTTTTCCTAGCAAATTCAATCTAAATGCTCCAAGGAATGTGGTCCTGGTCAAATGAAGAAAACCACCCAAAGCCAACATACATGCTGCTATGAATGTGTGAGCTGCCCTGAAAATCACTACAGCAATCAGACAGGTAAGAAAAATATGTCAGTTTTCCAAAAACTTCAACTTACACCGCTCCTTGCAAGTCTGACATTTTCTAATGTGTCCTTCCAGTTCTCCCAAAACCCCAGCTAGGTCCATTTTCCCTCAATCATAGCTTTCTTTGAGAATGACGTAAAGCTACATCCAGTTAAGGGTACAGACTGGAAAGAAATATAACCGCTGAGCAGGATGTAAAAGAGGTATAATAACACCACCTACTTCACAACATAGTCATGAAAATAACAAGATAAGATTTGTAAAGCACCTTGAGAACCTTAAAGCCTTATGTTTCAGCTAGCTATTATTATTGTTATTATCATTATTATTATTCCCTAGATCACACTGTCTCTCTAGCAATCCCTGAATGACAGGGCCGAGCAGAAGAGCACCCGGTCAGCACCTGGATGCAGCAGGCAGGTGTACGTAGGAGATCTTATCATTCTCACCAACCAAGAGTAAAAAATTAAGACATGAAAGAAGGAACTTTCAACAGGGACAAGGAGGCTGACTCCTGATAGCAGAGAGTTGCTAGTAACTTATTGTTTGTCATTCCAGAATGCAAATTAAAGGATTAGAGTGAGGTCAGCAGCCATCAGAGCCTTAAAAGGACAATTCACAATCTCAGAAGCTGAACCTAGGAGAGGAACTCAGCATTATCCTGCTGCCCATTGTGTCTTGTTTGTAATGGCAACCAAGCCCCAGAACTGAGACCTGGACTAGACATGGAGAGATAGTATGGCCCAGGCTACCCTTACTTTTAGGCAAGGGGGACATCAAAATCTTTCATTTTCTTTTTTCCTGAGAAGCTCGAGGACATCACAGCACCTCCCTCCCAGGGCTGTTGAGAGGGTCAAATGAGATAATATTGGTAGAGCTCTCACAAACCTTAAACCACTATAAAAATGCTATTATTATTTTTCTTATCATACCACTTTAAATAACATATCGCAATTGCTTTATGATCTCTTCCCTTTTTTTATAGTATGAAATTCCAACAGTTCTCATATTCCACCACTTCAATTCACTCTAATTCATTTCAATAAGCACTTAAGTGCTACTACTAAGTGCAAGACATGAAGAAGTATCCACCCAATGTCTAATGAGAAAAAATTCCAGGCCTAGAGACCTATCCTCTGCAGCAGAGGTATCAAACATGGGGTCTGGATCTTGGACCCATAATATTCCCTAGGGGAGCCTAAATCATATTAAAATGTCATTGGGAAATATTTAACAAAATAAATAAAAATACAATTATATAAAGATATATATCTTTAAAATTGACAAAATATTTTTATTTTATAACAAATATATATAACATATGACAAATATAATAAAATATTTTATAACGAAATAAAAATTAAAATTAACAAAATAAATAAAAATACAATTATATAAAGATAGATAGATTTTAAATCAAGTTCATATGCACCTATAGGGATTCTTACATACAAGTTAGTGGGTCCTGTCTCCATGCAAATTTGATACCATTGCTCTACAGCAATTCGCAGTATTTAGTAAGGTATAAGGGTAAGGTAAGTATCCACTAAGGCTCTACTTGGAAGCTTCCTTGTGGCATGGAGTTGACCCTGGGCTCTCCAAGGCCATGCCAGTGGAACATAAGTTCCTGAAAGTCCTATCAAAGTAGAAAGGCTTCAAGTACAGATGTGGTCTATGGACCTTACAGGTGTTATCAGGGTTGTCTAGCCACATTCAAAGACATTCATCACCAAGTTGACCACTGGGTAAAGAATTTTTCCAGCCACTGTATCACAAGAAGGCTGCCAACTGAGGGGTTATAGTCTGTACTGATGGAGGGAGTACCCACGCTGACAAAATTACAGATTTAAGAAGTAATGGGAGGGGAGGGAAAGACAAGAAGGAAAGAGGAAGCATTTTCCTTTTCTTTGTTAATGAGATTGGTTTTCTAGCTTTGGCAGAGATGGGAATAGAAATTATTTACATTAAATATCCTGTTGCCATAGTGGTATAAATACAGTGACTGGCATCCTGAAGTTTTCAGAGGGAACCCTATTTCCAGCACCTAACTGTTACAGAAGGAGTTATGAGACATTTCAGCATAACAGATAAAAGAGTCGGCCTCAGGGCCAAGAAGACTTGAGTTCAAATCTCACCTCTGACACACACTGACTATGACCCTCATTTAACCTTTCAGTGCTCTAAGTAGCTCTCAAAGACTATAAGTTTCAGAAAAAGTTCTGGCCTTCACTGGTAGAAAGAATATATTCACCTGAGAGATTCCTATACAATGAAATCATAGGTCCAGTCCTCTGTAGAATAGTCTAGCCAAGTGATGACCAACGTACTGCCATGCACTGTACATGCGCCTTCTGAGGCAGCCTGATATAATTCCTCTGGTTTCAAAACTACATAATAATTAATTATAATAGCTAGCATTTATTTAATATATTAAGGTTTACAAAGTGCATTACATGTTGTCTCCTTTTATCCCTGTGAGGTAGGTGTTATTTTTATTTCATTTTACAGATGAGAAAACCAAGGCAGGCAGAGGTTTAATAACTTGTCCAGTCACTTAATCATGCCAAATCAGTGTCTTAGGAAGGATCTGAACTCGGGCTTTCCTGAATTTAAGTCTAGCACTCTAACCACTGAGACATCTAGCTGCCTCCATACCTTTAATTATTATACATTCATAAGAAACTAGGCCCTCTGGAATATATTCCTTCCTTTCTTCCTGGAAAACTTTCTAGGTTCCTTCTTTTTATCTTCTTTCCTGGGTTTCAGGTACTCTTTTACCTTGAGTAGAAAAGTATGTGTTACACACACACACACACACACACACACACACACATACTTTGCCCCTAAATCCCAGCTAAATCTCCATCACCCCATCTCTGTATTTCCTTTCTTGTCC
This sequence comes from Vombatus ursinus, assembly GCF_900497805.2. Taxonomy (NCBI): domain Eukaryota; kingdom Metazoa; phylum Chordata; class Mammalia; order Diprotodontia; family Vombatidae; genus Vombatus; species Vombatus ursinus. The sequence goes on along the minus strand of NW_020946557.1, from coordinate 6,943,577 downwards.
CTTCCCCCTCAGCTGACTCTTTCTCCTTCTCTCTGTAAGGCCACTGTATACTTTTATACATAGACCCTCTTGACCACTGTCTATGTCTGATAAATCACCTCTTTTTTTAGAGTCGGGACTGCCAAAATGATGCCTTCCAGTAACCTGGCCTGGCCTGGCCTACCAATGCCCGCTTGTAGGCTCCCAAGTCCAATGCTTTCTTCTCCTTTGTAGATATGGATCACTGCCTTTTATGCAACCGTAAGACCCACTGGGCCCCAGCGAATAGTACCAGGTGCTTTGAGAAGCAAGTTGAGTATCTCAATTGGAACGACTGGTTCGCCATTCTGCTCCTGACTCTCTCAGCACTGGGAATTGTCTGCACTCTTACAGTTGGAATAATATTTACTAGAAACCTGAACACCCCTGTGGTCAAATCATCCGGGGGCTTGATCATCTGCTATGTAATCCTCCTTTGTCACTTTTTTAGCTTTGTCAGCACCAGCTTTTTTGTGGGAGAGCCACGAGACTTCAAATGTAAAGCCAGGCAGACCTTCTTTGGTGTGAGCTTTGCCCTGTGCATCTCCTGCATCCTGACAAAGTCCCTAAAAATTCTGCTAGCCTTCAGCTTTGACCCCGGATTGCAAAAATGTCTGAAGAGCCTTTACAAGCCCATACCCATCATAGTGATTTGTACAGGGGTTCAAATGATCATCTGTACAATATGGCTTATATTTGCAGAGCCTTTTGTGGAGGAGAATTTCTCCATACCCCGAGTTATTATCTTAGAGTGTGATGAGGGCTCCATCATGGCCTTTGGTACCATGCTAGGCTACATAGCTATCCTGGCATTTGTTTGCTTTATATCTGCCTTTAAAGGCAGAAAGTTGCCAGCAAATTACAATGAGGCTAAGTTCATAACGTTTGGCATGCTCATTTACTTCATCGCATGGATAATATTTATCCCCATTTACGCCACAACTTTTGGCAAATACTTACCAGCTGTGGAGATCATTGTCATTTTAATATCTAACTATGGAATTCTGTGTTGCACGTTTTTTCCTAAATGTTACATCATTCTCTGTAAACAGGAGACCAATACAAAATCTGCCTTCCTTAAGACATTGTATATGTACTCTTCCCAAAGTGCAAGCAGCCTTAATGTGAATATTTCACTGGATTCCAGGCCTGATGAAGTCCCCCTTCCCAACCACAACTTCAATTGCAAGTCTCCAGTCACACTTGAGCAAGGCAAGGCCAGCCAATCACAGATGGCTGAACATGTACAATCTGCAAGGAAAAGAACTGCTAAAAATACAGCTGGAACACTCCCAAGAAAAAGAATGTCAAGCATATGAATGGAGAACTCCCCAGTGCATGAATGAATTACTTTCAGGAAGGAAGAATAGGACCCCTTGAGGTTAGGAGTCACAGTCTCCAAAGAATTCTTTCCCTGGGCCTTTCTGTATCAAAATCACCATCAAAGATAAATTAAACTCCCACTCTATTCGTAGCACTGAATCACTGTATTGTCCCAATATTTTCCTGGCCTCAAGGTTTGACTTACTCCTGGTGGAACTCCAAGATGGGCCTTCCCAGAATCTTCACTGTAGCTCTTTTTGGGACAGGTTGGTCAGTAGAACCATCCACTCCATAACAAAAGTAGCTAAAGGAGAAAGAAAATGCAAATTATTTACACTTGCCTAAAATAACATATAATTTTCATCTCTACCCATAAAATGGGGAAAGTGACTTTTTATTTTATTTTGTTTTGATTTGTTTGTTTGTTTTCAGACTGGGTCTTCCTATATTGTCCAGGCTAGAATTGCAGTAGCCATTCATGGTCCAATTCTACCACTGATTGTACAGAAAAGTCTTGACCTTCTCTGTTTCCCTTCCTTAGGCAAGCTGAAGGCCTCTGTTTCTCAGGGCTTACCAAAATGGTGCCAGACTTAGCATGGACACCTGATCAGCTTTGCTCTGTGCAGCTCAGAACTCCAGAGCTCGTGATCCACCAGAATGGGCCTCCCCCATAGCAGGGATTATGGCTGTGTCCCATCCCACTTGGCAGAGAACAACTTATATGAAAAATGACTTGTGTATTTATGCTTGTGACTTTCTATACTCTGTTGCAAAGCATTTTATGTTAATTTTTATGTGATGCAAACCAAAGGATGAACTTATAAAACGTTTCTTAGAGGTCTATAGGCTGTTGATTTTTATGGTTGTTCAGCAGAACTTGTAAAGAATGAGTTGAATGTTAATTACTTGTTGGGACAATTAAGAATTTAGTGTGTTAAAGGATACCAAGAAGGAATAACTCTGAGCCATATACTAAATGGGAAGTGTGATTGTTGACATACCATCTAACTGTATACAGTGTGTAATTTGGTGAAAGTAATACCCCTCCTTAAGAAACTTCAGTGACTCCCTGTTTCCTCTAGAATAAGGGTAAATTCCTTGCAACTCCTCCTGAAAACTCCTCAGCTTGACATTTAAAGCCTTTCAAAATCTGGCTTAAGTGTATCTATCATTCCAAGCTATCCCAAATTTCATGTTCCAGGCAAAATGGCCATTTTCTGTTTCTCTTTTTTTATCTTAAATTTTCTTTTTTTTCCATTCTGAATGTATTAATCATCAACAAACACAAACATTTCAATATATAAAGATGGATAAGAAAACAGATAGTAGTGGAGTAAGGAGGGTGGTGGGTGGTAGATGGTGCGGTGGGTGCGGGTGCCACGTCCTGCTCACAGGACCTGTACATTGGAAACAATGTCTGGAAGCTTCTACTTTGTAATTGTAGGCCATCATGATAATCCAGTTTTTGAAATGGACTTTTTCACCATCTGGAAAAGTGGAATCTAAGGATGATCATCGTCATCTGAACTAGTTCATAGCTCATGCAACCTTTGACCTAGAAGATGAAAATATGTGGCTGTCTAACAATATGTACCTGAAAACTGTGGCCAAATTCGATGAGTGGTTTGTTTTTGCTTTTGTTACTGCAAGCCGTATGAGATTTATTATGCTTCATGATGTAAGACAAGAAGATGGAATAAAGAACATCTTTAGTCATGTCTATGATTTATATATAAAGTTTGCAATGAATCCATTTTATGAACCAAATTCACCCATTCAATCAAGTGCACTTGATAGAAAAGTTCAATTTCTTGGGAAGAAACCCCTTCTAAGCCAAATACAGAAAACTTCTTAAATATGTGATGCCATGGTATGCATTGTGAATAAGAGCCAATCAAGTCTACTGTCTACTCTTGGGTTTCTAAGCTTCTGTAAATTAACCTTTTTTCTAGTTAGAAAGGCTATAGGGCACCTTTTGTTGTCATTTTTGCGGATGATCCAACCAAAATAACTTATACTTTTGAAAAATACCACATTTATGAAGAATGTTAGATAAAGTGCCCTGACAATTATTTTGGCTTTAAAAATTGTTTAGAAGATTCTACTTTGACTAGTCTAACATAATCTTAATTAAACTGTAAATTGGGCAAATGTCATATTGTTGATTTGGTTAACAGATCTTAAACTGAAATATAAAAATTGGCTCACAATAGGAAATAAAATTTACAGCATACACATGGATTTTTTATTTATAAATGTAGGCAATATTCATAGTGCTGAAGAAAAGATTTTTTTTGTTTGTCAAATTTTGTACTAAGTATTTATCTGAGAGCATCAAGTATCAAGCCTGGCAGTAATACCCACAAAACAGAAAACTTAGAGCATGAATAGAAGATTCTACCCATAAATGAAATGAAGTGGTTGTTGAGACTAAAAGTTAAGTCTGTAAACAGTACACCTTTGCATAATCTTTTATCATTATTATGGATTGGAATCTTGAGGATGTTTTCTTTCCTCAACAAGTGTAACAAGAATGATAACTGCATTTCCTCTTGAAAAATTAATTTCACACTTTTATACGAGTATTTGAGTTATTTGAATATTTTATCTTTCAAGAATAACCTGAATTAAATTGAATTTTGGCAGTTTGATAGTTAAGTATATAGAGTAGACTATAACTAGGAAAGTTGCCTGGGAGTTCTTGCATTGTACAAAGTATGAAATCTTATTCTATAAATTATGTGTTATATTTGTAAACAGATGACATGACCATAACCCAATAGTTCCTGGAAAAACTACAAATGTCTAGAAAAGTATTATTGAATGCAATATTATTAAAGGGAACTTTTAAGTAAAAAAAACTAGTATAACAAAGTGAACTGTTGCATGCAGGTTATTTTTTAAATAACCATATATATTACATATATATAGGAAATTAACAAGGTATTTACAAAATTCTATTTATAGCTTCAATACCTTTTTTGTTTTCTTCTGTACCTTAAAATTTTTGTAATATTTTATTGATGATCTTTTCACATCACTAACATTTCTGCTCCATAAAAGACTTTCCTTGTAACAAATATTATATGAGTATATGTATGAGTATATGAGGCAACAAGACAAAATTGTTTCAACCCACTTGCTGCTTCCTGAACTCATCCTTCCCTCTCCCACTCTCAGTCCTTTGTGCAAGCGTGGGATCCAAAATTGTCCATTCTGCAAGAAAAACCACTGAGGCAGAGCTTCAAGCCAATAGCATTTTATTAAAAGGTCCATGGCCTCCTCTAATAAAGAGGACCTTAGGTCTTTCTCATGATCTGAAATACCTCCTTTCCCCAGGGCCTTACTTTTATAGGATTTGGTACCCAAATACGTAAAAGAGGCATGGTAAAATACAGAATATCATTGGTTGACAGACCTTGCTCTTAAGGACCAAAATAATGTGACAGCAGGGGAGTCACAGATTGGTCTAAGCACTGGACACCTCTGCTGAGTAAGTGGTCATTAGATGGGCAAGGCAAGAGTCATTTCTGGTGACTAAGTGGTCATAAGATGGTCACCTCCTCATGTTGGGCAAGAAAGAGTGGTCCAAACGTACAAAATTAAATTGGAGGATTTTCCAAAGAATCGAGGCATCCCACCATGCTGGATTAGGATAGGGAATTTGAGCAAAACAGAATGGAGATATCTTTGTCAGCATTCTAGTTGTTGTACAAGTGAGCTTCATAACTGGTAAATAAGTGGCAAATGTTGGATTAAAGTTTGAGGCCTACTATAAGAATTTATCTTACCTAACTGTCCCTATATGATTTATGTAAAATAGCTAACTGATTAATACTGATTGGAATAGAGCAGGGGTCCAAATGAATCATTTCTCACATAGGTTTTTCCCTGTGATTCTAATGCGTTCCTTCCTCCCTCGACCTCTTACTATCTCTAGCCTTCCGTAAAGTTCAGTTCAGGTGTTAATACTCTCCTTCTCCTTCTCAAATTGACATGGATGTACTCATCTGTTTACTTGCTGTATCTCCCCCAATAGAATGTAAGCTCCTTGAGGTCAGAGCCTATTGTAAGTTTTTGTCATTGTATCCCCAATGCTTTAGTAAAAGTAGAAGCTTAATAAATGCTTGCTGGATTTGGATTGTATTAAATGGCTTTGTACTTTTCTATTACTTTCTCTGAAAAGCTAAAAAGTACTTTATATACATTAACTACACTAAATTGTATTGAGGGTAGAAATCACACACTACATAAATGTTATGCCTAGCATAGTGTTCTGCACAAAGTATGCACCAAGCAAATGTTTGTGGAATGAATGAATGAATCCACTAAGAAAATGTTTGTTGAATTTATTTAGAAAATATCTCACAGAAACAAATAGCATTGCTGTTTTCTGAATTTTACCTGAGGTAAATTTGCCCATTCTGACAGGCCAAATGACATAAGCCAAGAATAAACCCAGGTCTCTTATTTCTTAAATACATGGATTTTCATCCCAAGAGGGACACATGATCAAAAAGCACCAATGGAAAACCTGCATGTGAATTAAGGCCACATTGCCTATACAAATCTTTGAGAGGGAAATCTGTTCATTTTAGGAAAGAAGAAAAGAAGAAAGGAAGGAAACAAGGGAGGGAAGGAAAGAAGGAAAGACTAAGGGAAGGAGGGAGGAAAGAAAAATGAATGAACAAAGAAAGAAAGGGGGGGAGAAGAAAGGGAGGGAGGAAATGAACATTTATTAAATATCAACTCTGTGCCAGGCATTATTCTAAGCACTTTAGAAATATTATTTCATTTGCTCCTTAAATCAGCCTTGGGAGGTAGTTGCTATTATTATCTCCATTTTACAGATGTATCCTTCAAAATCTCTAATACAGATCCCTAAAGATTAATTGATCAATTATTATTATTATTGTCATTATCATTGTATTATTGTACACAAAATAAACATAGATCAACTGATTACATTGTCTCTTATCTCATTAAGGGCAGCTAGGTGGCATGGTGGATAAAGTGCTAGGCTTGCAGTCAAGGCAACTTGAGTTCAAATCTGGCCACCAACACTTATGAGCTCTTTGACCTCAGGCAAGTCATTTAACCTCTGTTTACGTCAGTTTACTCATCTATAAAATGGGAACAATAACACCTATTTCTCAGGGTTCTCGTGAGCTTCAAATTAGATGATTGTAAAGTGGTTAGCATACTGCAATGCACATAATAAATCTATATATATATGCTAGCTATTATCATTTTTTCTTCCTCCTCTCCTCTTTGCCCGAATTTGCAAGGATCAGTATCAATCCATACACGCATTTTCTACATAAGTAAGTTTTAATATCATACTATACAAGTTAGACAAATGTATATGCTTTAGCTATAAACATTTGGAATATATAACTTCTAATGGAATATATAGAATGTATTCCATTTAATTCAATATATAACTTTTTTTGTTTTTAAACTTGATACTTTACAGCTGTGTAATTTATCAACTCAACCTTGAGTGAATAAAAAGTTGTTGATGTTACTATCCTGTTTCTGATTTCCTTGTCCCTTATATCTGTGCTGACATGAAAACAGTTTCTATTACTGACAAAAGGCAAAACTGTGGGAAAGCTTCCAGGCCCTTGGATGTGGTCATACAAAACATCAACAAACAGCACTGTTATGTCAACGAGATAATAAAGTAAATATTGTACCATCAACGCCATTTGACAAATATTTGCTGAACACCTCTTCTTTGGGAGGCACAGGCCCAGCCTGGACCAGGGAAAGCTTGGCATTTTAATACTAGCAGCTGCACATCTTTCCACATCCAATTCAAAGTGGAAGAATTTTGCTTACTCTGAGAAATGAAATCACACTTATTTAACTTTCATAAGTCACATTTCCAAGAAGCACTGAATTTACACGATGCCCAAACAGGCTAATCCAGGGGTGGGGAACCTGCGGCCTCGAGGCCACATGTGGCCCTCTAGGTCCCCAAGGGTGACCTTTTGACTGAATCCAAACTTCACAGAACAAATCCCCTCAATAAAGGATTTGTTCTATAAAACTTGGACTATACCAACCTGTATTTTTTTAAATACTCTCTCTTTAAGGGAAGAAGTTTTCATTTTTTCTTGAGTTGTCCTTTTTGATGTGGACTGATGTTAGACAAAGCAAACCCACTTTTCAGAGATATGAACCAACCCTTACTTGTACTGACTATGCCATTATCTGATTTCTTTACTATAAGTTTGATTAATAGTATCAGAAAGCCTTGAAGTTCAGCCTGAATAGCCTTCACACCCAAAGCAAGCACATAGCAATGAATTTATCATAGCTTTCCTAAATACAAGTATTTTCATTCCAGCCACAAGGCCAACATTATGCCTGTTAACAGTGGTTTGCAACTGTTACTAAAGCATGGCTTTTTCCTTTGATCAGTAATTTTAAAGTACTAATTCTAAGGCACCATGGTAAAGCAGTAGTAGTTCCTATTTAATGGTACACAATCCCCTAGGAAGTTCACAATGATGGTCCAAGGAGAGCATTTAATGGCACTTTCAGTAGTCAGTAACTGCCCAATTATGTTACAAATGTAATTTTCCTCCATGACAATAAGCATGAGCATGTTTGAAGCATTGTAGGTTTCTTTTTCTGCAGTGACTCAAAACCACTATAATACTAGCTAATATTTATGTAGTACCTACTATGTGCCAGGCACTGTGCTAAGCTCTTTACAATTACTATCTCATTTGATCCTCAGAATAGCCTTGGAAGGTAGGTGCTATTATTACTCCCATTTTACAAATGAGGAAATTGAGGCAAACAGAGGTTAAGTGATTTGTCCAGAGCCACACAGTAAGTGTCTGAGGTCAGATTTGAACTTAGGTCTTCCTAACTCCAGATTCAGCACTCCATCCACTGTGCCACAATTTTCATGTTTATGCAGTGTTTAGATCAAATTACGACTGCTTTTGACTATGCACGTTTTCTTATAGTTTCTCAACCTGCCATCAAATGGTATCTAAGCTGTGACAAAAGTTCAACATTCAAAGTGCAAATCAATTCCCAACAGATGACCATATGCGTGCAAGTGCCCTCAGTTGTATTTTGTACACTGCATCAGAGCAGCTCCCTCGTTCCTCTCTGTTATTCTGTAATCATACATCATCAGCTTACAATTACATGATCAAGATAGCTTGCATTCTTGCAGTGCAAATGTCAGGCTGTCTGAAAACCATGATTACTGGGCATGTGCACTGTAAGTCATCTTAAAAACATCATGGACCATTACAAATGTTCTGCAGAAACAAACCTTATACTGCCTCTCCTTCCAGTTTTAATGCTGTTGTTTTGGTTTTGTTTTGTTTTGGATTTTTTTACAAGGCAATTGGGGTTAAGTGACTTGCCCAGGGTCACACAGCTAGTAACTGTCATGTGTCTGAGGTCAGATTTGAACTCAGGTCCTCCTAACTCTAAAACCAGAGCTCTATCTATGTGCCACCTAGCTGCCCTTTAATGCATTTTTCTGATTTAAACTTACCCTCTGCTTATGTTACCATTCTTCCCTCTGGCACATTTTCAAATGAGCTGGTCAGCAATACTGGTCAACTGTTCGGTTACAGTATCTGTGAGAGTATAACCAGAGTGGCAATGGGAGAAGAGAAGGAAGTCACATCTGAAGATACTCTTTTCATAAACAGAGTTTAAAATATAAACATTGTTAGAAATGAAGCAAGATATGAAATTTTGCTTCATGTACCTTGATCATTTAACAAAACACTTGCCATTAGCCAGTAGAAAAATAAATACTTAATATCATAACTAATATCTATATAATATATAATTATATACTATATACTATAATATAATATCATAACTAGCTATTCTTTTTTATCACTTGGTCAGGTGGATTTAAAAAATTAATGAATTTCCATCTCTTAGCAAGAAAGCTTGTACATTTCTCTTATCATTTTCTACCACACATTTGTAGGAGCAAGCACTTTCACTTTATTCTTGTTTTAAATCAAAATACAGAAATTAACTTGATGTAGAACCAGATTTAAGACTTTGTTCGTCCAGTGTTGAGTCAAATATTTTAAGCTTTTGCTCAAATAAAAAAGCCCAACATTGAAATTGTTTATATATGATTATTATATTATGTTAAACATCTTCCAAGTTGTAACTTATTTCATCAAAAATGTCATTTATATTCAATAAAATTTGTCAAGTAAAAAATGTAATATTAAATATTGGAGATAATGGTAAGCATGAGTTCTTCCTGGATTATTTCTTTTAATTCTTACAGATGTCCCATGTAAAACACTCATAATTATTTTATAATTTTAGTTTTATAACTTTATATTGAGTTTTCACAATTATAGGTAGAATAAATCTCATATTTTATCATTTTAATTATATAATATAAATTTTGATTTGGAATTGAACTCTCCTAAAATTAGAATAGGCCAAACAGAAAATCATTTCATAAGACAACAAGCAATATTAAAAATAAAATCTTAACACTAAGAAAAAAAAGAAGAGAATGTAAGGTATATATGTTCAAAAAGGGGGCAGCTAGGTGTTGCAGCAGATAAAGCTCAAGCCTTGGAGTCAGGAGGACCTGAGTTCAAATCTGGCCTCAGATCTTTGACACTTCCTAGCTGTGTGACCCTGGGCAAGTCACTTAACCCCAATTGCCTCAACAAAAAATTTTTTTTAATTAAAAAAACAATAAAGAGGAAAACAGATTAAGGATAATCTAAGAATCATTAAACCACCTTGAAATAATGACCAATAAAAAAGCTTGTATGACATATTTCAAGAAATCACAAGTGAAAATTGCTTATCTCCCTTAGAATCAGTGGTAAAAGTAAAAATTGAAGTATTTTAATAATTCCAACCTGAAAGAAATTCCAAAGTGAAAATGCCCAGAAATGTCATAGACAAAATCTAAGGCTTCTATCACACAAAATTATTCAAGTACTAATAAGCAAGAGTTAGGATTACATAAGATGTGGCAGCAGTCACCGTAATGGAGAGGAGAACTTAGAATATGACATCCCAAAAGGCAAAAGATAGAAGTTTGCCACCAAATATAACCTCTCTGGAAAAATTGCAAATAATCTTATAGGGAACAAATAGACCTTTAATGAAGGAGAGGATTTGCAAGCATTCTTGATAAAAAAAAAAAAAAGTCAGGATGAAATAGACAGAAATGGAAGGCAGGAGACAAGAGAAGCATAGAAAGGTACATACATTTATTTGATCAATTGAAAGATATTATGTGAGCATTTTTATTTACCTGATATTAAGGAAGGAAGAAACAAATATCCTCTCAGAGTCTTAATGTCTTCAAGTGTCATAGAGAAATCTAAATAAAAGGCAGCTCTGGCCCCGCCTCTTGCCAAGGATAGGAATGGGATCCCCGAGTTGTATCATTCTAGATACTAGGCCTACCTTCTCTCCTGCTATGAGACTAGGCTGTTTTGCATTTCCCTTTCTGCCTATACCAGGTCGTTTCCCCTGTTTCTACTGAAGAGACAGAGAATTGGGAAAGGCTTTGTGGAGAAGATGGCACTTGAGCTCACCTTGAAAGAAAGCAGCTATTCTAACATGCAGAGGAGAGGGAATGCCTTCCAGGCAAGGGCGATAACCAGTACAAAGACAGGGAAATTGGAGGTAGAGTGTTGTGTGGAAGGAACAGTAAGAAGGCCAATTTGGCCTTCAAATGTATGTGATGGGGAATAAAGCATTACAAACCTGAAAAGATAGCAATGCTTCTTTCTACAGGATTCTGACAGTCTTTTTGTGCAGTCCTGGATGGAATGAATGAATTTAAGATTATTCTCTAGTTTTCTTTATATCATTCCTTTAGGCATATTTTTAGAGTTTTGCTGGGATATTTGTGGGCAATACTCTGGGTTCCTCTAGGTCCTAACATGTTGCCATCTTCCCTTCCCAATATCTCCTACAATTTTTTAAAAAAAATCAGGATGCCTACTGATGTGAATTATTTATGGGCTATGTAGCTGCTTTGGATACTAGAAGTGTGTAGTATTGGCTTAACTCCTAAAATGCAAGTCAGGATAAACGTGAATTTGAAAGGTGATCAGAGCAGCTAGGTGGTATAGTGGATAGAATTCTGGACTTGGAGTCAGGAAGACTTCAGATACTTACTAGCTGTGTGACTCTGGACATGTCACTTAACCTGTGTTTGCCTCGGTTTCCTTATCTATAAAATGGAGATAATAATAGCATCTACTTTGCAGGGTTGAGGTGAGAATCAAATGAGATTATTATTGTAAAGTGCTTAGCACAGTGCCTGGCACATAGTAGGTATCATATAAATGTTAGTTATTTTTATTATTGACTGCCTGCATATTCAAATATCTCTAAACTTGTCTGTAGGAAAAACTTCATATTGTCTAAACAGATCTCTTATTTTCTTGCTTCATATTCCAAAAACTATGCCGAAATAGCCTTCCTTACAATCTTAATCTCAGAACTGAAAGAACACCTCAGATGCCATTGAAACCTGTCATCTTCAGCTCCTCACTCTTACATTTCCTATATATTTAACCTTGTCATCTCTAGTCATTTCTATCCCCACAATATTTCTCCCATCTGTCCCCTTCTCTCCACTCACTCAGTCATCAACCAAATTCAGGCTTTCATCACCTGTTACTTAGCCTATTAGAATAACCTCCTAGGGGCGACTAGGTGGTGGATAGAGCACCAGCCCTGAAGTCAGGAGGACCTGAGCTCAAATCCGGCCTCAGACAAACTTGACACTTACTAGCTGTGTGACTCTGGGCAAGTCACTTAACCCCAATTGCCTAAAATAAAAAATTAAAATAAATTTAAAAAAAAGAATAATATCCTTGCTGCATCTAGTCTCTCCCCACTCCCACCTATCCACATAACTGCCTAAGTGGTTTTTCTAAAGCTCATGTCTGATCCTGTCATTTCCCTACTAATTTATCCTACTGGCTCCCTATTGCCTCCTGGGTCAAATACAAACTCAAAAACTTCCTAATATGAAACTGAAATCTGCCTCCCTGCAACTTCTATCTACTGCCCCTCATTATGTGTAAATATAATTTCTGTACTGTACAAGAACCTTTAAAATATTGTATTGTATCTGTTCCTCTAAGACTTCTCTTTTCAAGGTTAAACATTTCCACCCACCCTCTCTGTTTGGCATTTAAACTCCTTCACAATCTGTTCCCATCCTATCTTTCCAGCCTTATATTAAACATTACTGTTATACATTACTCCCCTCCACATACATTACAATTCAACCAAACTAGCCTTCTTACTGTTCCTTACACACAACACTCTATCTCCAATTTCCTTACTTTTGTGCTTACTGGCTATCCCCTCATAACTAGGAGGCATTCCTTCTTCATCTCTGCTTATTAAAATAACTACTTTCTTTTAAGATCTAGTTCAAATGCCATCTTCTCCATGAAGCCCTTCCTCTTCAATTGCTAATACCTTCCTTTCAAAATTACATTGTATCTGCTCCTGTGTGCAGATGTAGATGTATATGTGTGCATATATTTTATACTGTGTGTATACATATATATACAAGTAAATGTGTGTCTTTATGAATGTATATGTTTTTCCTTGACTGTAATATTAATGCTACCCAGGACAAGGATTATCTCATTTTTGTCTTTATATTTCCAGCACCTTTTGTTCCTGATACAAAATAGCTGCTTAGTAATTCCTTATTGTTTGATCTCATATACATCTCATGGTCTATTCCAAAATATAATAAATTTATGTACATGTCTCATCTCTCCTTATAGGAAGAAAAAAATGAAATATCCCATTCTTGATAAAATATAAAATTTTACTAGAAAGGATATCAAAGACTCTCTGATGATGACAAACCAGCCCTCAATTAACTCCTTGAGTTCTGTTACTCTAATTACAAAAAGGTATGTGGTGGCTTATCATAAAAACCCATTGTGCAATGAGATTCTGCATAGCTAAAATACCAACTCTGGCTTTTTCAAAGCACTGAGAGGATTATGGATATTTTAAAAGGAATAAGGGGTCAGAGTACACTTAGAGCCTCAAGGATTATGATCTCACTGGCTTTGACATACTGAGGCCATCCTGTGTCTGACTCATGGTAAACTGCCATTTAATTTCTTTTCAAAACATTCTGAGGATGCCACTGCCATCTAGTGGATAATTATAATGTAACTTTTCAATAACAGTATCTAAAAATCAGAGTTTGTGACCAAAGATGCTAATAAAAATATTCATAATAACTTTGGCTTAGCAATAATAGACACTGTCCAGGACCACAGAGGTAACACTTTTGTTGTATTCTTCACTCATCTAAAGAACTGTTTAATAATGGGTGCCACATTTTTAAAAAGACATTGATAAACTGGACTTGCAGGGAGAAGGGCAGTCTAAGTGGTAAAGAGATAAGAAATCAGGTTGTATGAGGTTGGGTGGAAATGTTTAACCTTGAAAAGAGAAGTCATAGAGGAACAGATAAAATACAAGTATTTTAAAGGTTCTTGTACAGTACAGAAATTATATTTACACATAATGAGGGGCAGTAGATAGAAGTTGCAGGGAGGCAGATTTCAGTTTCATATTAGGAAGTATTTCCCAACAGTTAGAATTGTCCAAAAGTGGAATGGATTGCCTTAGGAATATCTCTAAAGGGATTCAAGTGTAGGCTGCAGTTCAAACAATCACAGACACTCATAAGGGATGTCAGAGTTTAATCAATACTTTTTTTTGGTTAAAGTGTTTTGTTAAATTTGTATGCTTTAGTGACTGCATTTTTACAAAATCCACAATCATACATCCCTATAAGAATATTTCTCTCTTCTCTCCCCTATGGGAGCAGCTTGAGCTCAATTTTTTTTGTAAATAGTATTTTATTTTTTCCAATAATATGTAAAGATAGTTTTCAACTTCATTTTCAGCTTCGTTCTTGTAAGATTTTGAGTTACAAATTTTTCTCCCTCCCCTCCTTCCCTCCTCCCTTCCCAAGATGGTAAACAATCTGTCAATCTATACTTCTACAACAGCCTCAATAAATGGTCATCCAGTCTTTGCTTAAAGATCTCATCTCGATAAATGTAAAACCTTATACTTGGCTCTCCACCACGAGTCCTAGCTACCAATGGACTCAGGAGTTTAGGAATACCATATCAAGTAAATCTATTGTCTCTCTACACTCTCATTACACACACATTGCTCCAGTGCTCTCTTGTTGTTGTTGTTGAGTTGTGTCCAACTCCTTGTGACCCTGTGGACCATACTGTCCAGTTTTCTTGGCCAAGATACTGGAATGGTTTACCATTTCCTTCAGCGGATTAAGGCAAACAGAGGTTAAGTGATTTGCCCAGAGTCACATAGCTAGTAAGCATCTATGCTCAGATTTGAACTTAGGTCTTCCTGACTCTGGGCCACAGCTATATTCACTCCTTCCTTTTACCTTCACTGTTTTCTGCTGGGTTAAAGTGGAGGGCAATGATCAGGGATCACTTGGTGGGAGAGGAAATGACTATGGCCAGACTTAGTCAATAACTCTCATATTTCTAAGGCAGGAGACAGTTAGAAAAGTATCTTCTGCTTTACATTACTCTTAAACAGTCAAACTCTTCCATATAGCCCAAAAATGGTTAGAATTGAATGTTCCTATACAGAAGTATCTAATCTAGTTTTCTTTTTTTTTGATCTTATGGACAACAAACTATGTGATCACAATCTGCTAAATCTCTGAATCCATATTGTGAAGTGAACAGAGAGAGGGGTATGCACTATGGAATGAAGTCTCTGATCTAGCTAAAGACAGTATATTTCACATTTTAATATTCTGAGCATCTCCTAGGTTAAATTGGGACCCTGCCAACAAAGGAGGAATTAATGAAAGCTGCCCTAGCACTTCTGTCTCCTTCTAGGCTTAGCTGGGCAGGGAACAGCAGCCTAGGCATTTGCAGACTGAGTGCTCTGGGGGCCATCAGGAATATTTTGCATACTCTGAGAAAATAACTACCCTCCTATTGTGTGCTGGAGAGAAACTAACAAACCCTGAATTGGTGCTTTACGTAGAGCACCGACACCTAGTGGACGATTCAGATAATGCATTTAGCTGATAAATATTCCTGGATACATAGTCGACCTTGACTCCATGCCACTAAACTTCAGAAAGGCAACACTCCAGCCACATGAGCAACGGGCTCCATTTGGGACCAGTGTCAATTTTTTTTAAAGAGGCCATTCTTTGTCTCATTTTTTTATTAAGCTTTAATCACTAAATGGGCACTGCCTCAGTCAGACTGAGACCTGTTGAAGACCTTAGCTTCAAAAGGCCAAGGTCCCCCACTGCATCCCGGGCCATCTCCAGTTGTCCTGATCTATATCTGGCCACTGCACTCAGGTGACTCCGGAGGAGAAAGTGAGGCTGGGTGACTTTGCACAGCCCTCCCTCACTTAAATCCAATTCATTTGCGTGTTCTGGCATCACCTCCCTGATGTCATTGTTCTCTTCAAAAATGAAGGACAAACAGCAAGCAGCAACTTCTATGAGCAGCAGGATATATGACATTAATATTAATGTTCATTACTATGTCAAATCAACTGGTTAATATTTTTATGATGAAAACCTCAAACTTCATGAAGATTGCTAACAAGTTAGAAACTTAAAGACAAATCACCTAAAAATGATTACAGAATGATATGTAATGGCAAGATCACTGTATTTGTGCTTAAATGCTAGCTCTACCAGTTACTAATTGTTTGACCTTGAGCAAATCTCTTAACTTCTCTAAGCCTCAACTTTCTAAGTAAAATTGTTAGGACCCGTACTTCCTTTGTAATTACAGATGTTCCCATCAGGCAAAACCCACAGTGCCATTGTTGCCATAATTGGCCAGATCACAAATTCAGCAGCTGGATCTGGGTCCCAGGTAAACCACCTCTTCACGACCAAGATTAAAATTTTCCTAACTTACAGGCCAAACTGGTTACAGCCCCACAGCTACTCTTGGATCCTTCTCCTTTCGCTCACAACATTCTCTACAACTGGAATCCCCTGCCATCCTGCCTTTCCTTCTCCTTTTGTTGAAATGGAACCCAGAATTCAAGACACAACCTCAGTCCATATTGCTATCAGGATACCCTTGTCTTTTGCGGCTTCCAACCCTATTTTTCTTTACCAAATCTTGAATACCTTGTCTCAAAAAAGGATATTTATTAGCAAGAGTAAATTCACAAATTATATAATAGAAATGAAAGCAGTGAGCTAACCAAGTATCTGCCCAGTAAATATCAGTGGACAGGTCTCAATCTTCTGAAATAAAACTAATTTTTCTACAACCCATATCATGTCATCTGACTTGATACATACTTGGCATCTGCTATATTCCAGTCAGAAACCAGGATCTGCCTAATCTACAACTGTAATTATTCAAATCGTGAAAGACCTTGAAGAGGGAGTTTATGGGGAATCTGGGAAGTTACAATTCTCAGTCTTATTTTCTCAGCCAGCTAAAAGAAACATGTCAAACTACAAGCTGGGTGGTACAGTGGATAGAACATAATACTTGGTGTCAGGAAAACCTGAATTTTAATCCTGCCTGAGAAACTCCCTAACTTTGTGACCCTGGGAAAGTCATTTAACCTACAGAAGCTTCAGTTTCCTCATCTGTAAAATGGGGTAATAATAACACCCATGCCCTATGTTGTGAGGATCAAATGAGTTAACGTATGTAAAGCATTCTGCAAACCTTAAAGTGCTATATAAATGCTAGTTATCATCACCACCATCATCATCATCATTATATTCCCATCTGTTTTTCAGTAATTAATTGAAAGGAAACATTTAATTCAGCATCATATGAAGTTATCCTTTATGCTCTCTACAAATTGAACTATCTTTAGTCTACCAGGAGGTCTTGCTAACTCCTTTCTCCTTTTGTCTAAACTAACCACCGCTGCCAGATTAAGCTTCCCAATGCAGAGTTTCAATTATGTTATTCTTCTTTTCAAAAGTGTTCAGTGGTTTCCACTGCTCACTGAATAAAGTCAAAAGTCTTTAGTCTTAGAATTCCAGGCTGAATAACATTATTCCAACCTATCTCCCTTTCTAGTTTCACTTCACACTTCTCCCTTTCCCATACCTTGTGCTCTAGTTAAACTGTCTATCTCCTTTTAGATTTTGCTCACACCATCCTCTACAACTGGAATTCCCTTCCACCTTCCCTAAAAAGCAACCCAGCCTTCATGACACAACTCAAATACTACTTCCTATGAGAAGCTCTCTCTAATATCAAATTTCACCACCCCAACCCCACCACCACCAAACAATCTTTCCTTGGAATTCTAATACAACTTTATAAGTACCTACTTATTCATTCAATGCCTTCATTCAATAAGCATTTCTTAAGCACCTACTACGTGCAAAGTCTGAGGCATAAGGGGGAAAAAGTAAGTGCTATACCAATCAATATTTATTAAGTACTTATTATGTGTTAAATACTGTGCTAAGAACTCAAAGGATTCAAAAAGAGGCAAAAGTTAGTCCCTTCCCTCAAGGAACTTACAATCTAATGAAGGAGACAACAAGCAAATATGTACAAACTATATGTGGGATAAACAGGAAATAATTAACAGAAGGAAGGCACTAGAATTAAGAGGGATTGGGAAAGGCTTCCTTTAGAAGGTGGGATTTTAGTTTGGACTTGAAGGAAATCAGGGAAGCTAGAAAGCAAAGATTAGGAAGGAAAGATCTAGGCATGGGACACAGCCAAAAAACATGCTCAGAGCTGAGCGATGGAGTGTCTTCTTTGTGGAACGACAAGAAGATCAGTATTATTGGATCAAAAAGTACATGGGGAGGAATAATGTGAAATGGTAGATAAGAAAGTGAATTCTGTTAAGCTAGGGAGGCAGTGTGAACAAGTGGAAATAGCATTGACCCTTGAATCTGGGGATATGGGTTCAAATCTTAACTGTTTTACTGTCTCTGTAGTGGGTTAATCCCTTAACCTCCCTATGCCTCGGTTTCCGAGGAGATTGGACTATATGACTTTTGAAGTCTGTCCACCTCTACATCTCTGCTTTAAGAGTGACTTAGCGGGGCAGCTAGCTGGTTAGAGCACCAGCCTTGGAGTCAGGAAAACCTGAGTTCAAATCCGGCCTCAGACACATGACACTCATTAGCTGCATGACTCGAGGCAAGTCACTCAACCCCATTTGCCTCACAAAAAAAAAAAAAAGTGGCTTAGTGTCCATGACTAAGGAGGAAACAATTCCATTGGTCAGTCTATATGTACTCAGTTCTTGGCACTGCATTTTAGGAATAGCATTGACCAACTATAGCACAACCAGGATGGTTAAAGGCTTAGAATTCATGTCATGTCCTCCAAAGGAAGCAAGAGTGTTGAACCTGAAGGAGAGGGAAGAGTAGGCACCTTTAAATATCTGAAGAATTGTCACATGGAAAAGATAATAGATTTCTTCTACTCATCCCCAGAGGTCAGACTAGAAGCAATAGGGGGAAGGTGCCAAGGTTGAGGAATGAACAAATTTGGACTTAATATAAGGAAAACCTTTCTAATAAGTAGAGTTCCAAAAGTGGAATTAGCTATCTCAAGAGGTAGTAGCTTGCCTTGTACTGGACATCTTCAAGTAAAGACTACATGCCCACTTGTTGAGCATGATATAAATATGATATAATGGTATAATAATGATAAATGATATAAAAGGGATTCTTGTTCAGGTAAGGCTCAAAATAGATTGATAGCCACTGAGATCCCTCCCAAAGTAAAGATTGGAATGCTACCCAATCTTATGGTATGACTGATAGCATCTCGCTGATACTATCAGTTTGGGAAGCTTACATTAAGAGAGCAACTCAGTTCTGCATGCATAAAATGACCTCAGAAGTCCATTTTTCTATAAAATACCTTGATGTGACTAACAAAAGCTTCAACGCCTTTAACAGTCTTCTGGGAGAGTCTATGAATTAGCCTTTTAGCTCTTACATCAATTTTAGAGGAAGTTAGGAAATACTTAAGGCAAGAACATAGTAGTTATATTAGAAGTAAATGACGATTTAAAGGCTGAGCACACAAATCTCCACTTTCATTTAATCTTTATTGAATCATCTAACCAGAATCTTTTAACATTCAATCAATATAGCCCATCCTGTCAGCTGCACAAATACCCTTCTTTCAGCATGATGAGCTCTTCTCAGAGTAGAGTTAGAATTGCCAAAAATGATTAAGTATGCAGCCTGTACAAGATGAGTAGTGCCTTTCATCTTTTTAACTCCTGTGTTTTTTTGACGTGGGCAAAGCTGTGCTTTAGTAATATTCCTTGGTAGTTGTGTGGCTGATGGATTGTAGAGAGGTGAGACTTGAGGTAGGGATATCAATTAGTCAGATATTGCAATTCCAAGCCTCTGAGATTTACTAGTTGAGTGACTCTGCCACATAAACTCTCCAAACCTACTTCCTTATTTGTAACAGGAAATAACACCTACCTCCCAGTGTTGTTATGAGGTTCAAATAAGATAAAATATGTAAAGCATTTTGCAAACTTGAAATCAGCTATGTAAATGTCAGTAATTTTGAATATCATGAGAGAATCAGAAGATTTTGATTCAGGATTTCTAATAAGACACTAGGGTTGAGTTAAGGGTTAGGTTATGTGGGGGGAAAGAGTGCCCTTAAATCAGAAAATTTCAGCTGTAACACCCTTAAAAAACACAGGCTGGCCACAAAGAGTCCACGTAAACATTTGGGGTGGAGACGTCTCTAGATTTGCTCATTTCACGTTTCTTTTGAGCTACTATAATTCTGCTTTGCTCATAGAGCACAGCCCCTTCTTGGATGCAGCACACCATGCTAGGCGGTCCTGTGTCAGTGTCTCCCATGTCACACAATCAATCCCAAAGTTCTTAAGAGAGACCTTGAGAGTGTCCTTGTGTCTCTTCTTCTGATCACCATGTGAGTACCTTCCTTGCATGTAAAATAGTCTTTTAGGCAAATGTACATTTGGCATTCGAGTAATGTGGCCAGCCCATCGGAGTTGTGTTCTCTGCAGTAGAATTTGAATGCTTGGCAGTTTAGCTCAAGAAAGGACTTCAGCATCCAGCACCTTATCTCACCAGGTGATCTTCAGAATCCTCCTAAGACAATTTGAATGAAAGCGATCCAGTTTCTTGGCATTGGGCTAGTATATCATCCAGGTTTCACAGGCATACAGCAATGAAGTCAGCGCAATGGCTCTGCAGACCTTCAGTTCGGTAGGCAATCTAATACCTCTTCCCTCCCACACTTTCCTTCAGAGCCTCCCAAACACCGAATTAGCTCTGGCAGTGAGTATGTCAACCTCGTCATCCATCTATGTGTACATCCCTGGAAAGTATACTACCAAGGTAAATGAGCTTATCCACAGCATTCAAAATTTCTCCATTTGCTGTAACCATATGGATAGTATGGTGCTGGCTGGTGGAGAAAAACTCAGTTTTCTTGGTGTTCATTGTTAGGCCAAATTAGCACAAACAGCAGAGAATTGATCCATACTTGTATCTCAACTTCAGAGGCTACCATGAGTGCACAATCATCTGCAAACAAAAAAATCATGCACCAATTCTCCCTCCACTTTAATCTTGGCTTGTAGCCTTTTCAAGTTAAATAATTTACCATTAGCGTGGTAGCTGACCTTAATGCCATATTCATCCTCATTGAAAGCATCTGACAACATTGCTGAAAATCTCATGCTAAAAAGCACAGGAGCAAGCACACAGCCCTGCTTCAGTCCATTGGCGGCTAGGAAAATGCAAGAACATCGTCCATTATCCAAAAACCCAGGCAAGCATCATGAAATTGATGTATGATACTGATAAACTGCTCCAGGCAACCAAATTTTGACATAATTTTCCATAAGCCCTCATGACTGACAGAATCAAGGGTGGAGACAAAGTATGAAGGTGTGACAACCCTGCTCATAGTACAGGGTAGCAACACACCACTTCAGGACTATTAAGGAGGTTTGGAAGACTTCCAGTTCACATGACCCTAATGAGATAGTCTAGACATTTTCTCTGACCTTCTCAAACCTTTTCAAAATAAGAATTATACACAAGAGTTGAAGTAATTTCAACTATCTCCATAGTTTAGGACACCAAAAACCCAAATGTGGTAACAGTTCAATGAAATAACAGCAAAGAAGGCAATCACCTAACCCTTAAATGCTCTCTTAGCACCCTCTCTTATTCACTGTGCTCCAGCAAGCAGCAAGACTGCACAAGCTTACCCACATGCCTGCAACAGAACTCAACTTTATATGCCACCCTCCCGCCAATTCCCCTATCCCCAAGTCCAGTGACAGAAAGCCAAAAATAGAAGCTTACTCAGACTGATTTAGCAGATGGAAGCACTTTGTCTGCAACAAAGCTCAACCAGAGAGCTTAAGAACGGAGGGAACTGGAATAGGACATGTGTGGGTATCTATTTGTCACTCCACTAAGCCTGACGGAAAGAGCCCATATCTAGCTAGGTCAGTTTTGTCCCCCTTGAAGTTCTTTGGGGCAGAAAATGATGACAGTGAAATGTGAATTGCCAAGCATGGGAGAAAGTTGACACATTTTTTTAGGTTCAGTCCCCAGGGAAACTGTCATCAAAGAAAGTCAGAAAGTGAGTAATGGGGGACAAATTTTTTTAAGACTAAAATTACCAAAGATTTCAAGAGGAAGAAAAATCAATTAAAGATTTTAGACATAAATAATAAACCAACAGGGAAGATATTAATAACAGAAGGGAATATGACCTTTAAATTATGTAAAAGAACCCAAATATCTATGAATAAGTATTGCAAGACAAGGCAAAATAAAGCCATACCTGATGAAAGAGGTGAACCTGAGGATTTTCATGAGAGGATAGAATCATGGCGGGATGTTCCTGACTAGTTTAAAAGAGAAATAAGAATTGTGAAAGGAGAATTTATGGCCTACATAGCAGAAATAATTGGCAGAATAAAAAAAAAAAAACTTAAATCCATGGTGTCGTCTCACCAAAGAAACAAAAGAAAGAATAACTGATTGGGAATACAAATATATAGAAGTCAAGGACAATGTGGAAGAAGATACAAGATGCAATAACATCAAAAAAAAAACACAATCTTTGTGCAAATCATACACTGTTCTTGAATACAGGATACATAGAGACAACTTAAGGATAATAGATCTCCCAGAAGTATACAAGTCAAAAAAGCCTGAATACCCATAATGCAAAAAAATAATACAAGAAAATTGCCCAGAACTTCTAAACACAAAAACAAAATGCAAATCATGGGAAATCCACAGATTGTCTTGGGGGTGGGAGGAATTGAGGGGGAAGACCTATGCTGCAAACTCCAAGATAAGTAGTGCTTAAATTTAACTATTCTAAGGACAAACAACAAATTCTACAAATGACCAGGAGAAAACTTTCAAATATAAAGAAAAGGAAACTCAAATGACACAAGACTATTCTGCACCCACCTGAAACACCAAGAGAGAAAGGAATTATGTGTTCAGAAGAGAAATGTGCTTAAGATGCAAGACAAAGTAACATATCACACAAACCTAAGCTTAACTATTAATGAAAAATGATGAACATTCAATAAAAAATGAAGTGTTCAGGAGCAGCTAGACGGTGCAGTGGATAGAGCACCAGCCCTGGATTCAGGAGGACCTGAGTTCAAATTCGGCCTCAGACACATAACACTTACTAGGCAAGTCACTTAACCCCATTGCCAAGTCAAAAAAAAAAAAAACAAAAAACCAAAGTGTTCAAAGAACTTCTAGAATGAAAACAAGACTTGAAGAACATATTTGCTTTTTAAACACCTCAGACCACAGATATACAGGAAAGGTAAATAAGTATAGCAACCAAGCAAAGACAACAATGAATAACACAGAGTCTATTAGGAGATTTCTATCTAAATGCACACAAGGAGAAGAGTAAAAGCAGAAGACAAATAGAAGTCATGGAGGAGAAATAGAGGTTTGTTTGGAGATGAGGAAGAGGAGTAGTGCAACAACATGTGCATATAAATTAGGTTGATAAACAAGAGTTTATTGAGATTCTACTACGTGCTAGTAAACACAGGGCTAGCACTAGGTCTAGGTACTAGACATGTGATTTCATTGGTATGGAGAACACTTAAGTGATAAAACTCCCTCTACCATACATGATAACTTCTTGGGTTATGAGGAGGGCATTTTAGGGTGAAAGTAGGGATAGCAAACAGACTAAAATGTCTCTGTCTTTAAGGAGCTTACTTTCTAATTAGAGAAACAGTGTGTATAGATATATCTATGTATATTTTATATGTATATATATATATATATAATATATATACATATACAGAGTAAATGCGAAGTGGGGACTAGTTGGGAGAATTAGAGAAGCAATCTGGAAATAACAGTACTTGAGAGAGAATTAGTCTTAGTTATATGGAATATTTAAATGCTTAACCAGCTCTAGTTCACTCTCTCCAAGATACCCAAAGATTATAATTTGCATTTATAAGATACTTTAAAGTTTAAAAAGTACTTTTTTATGACCACTGCATGAGGTATGAAGTGAAAGTATCTCCATTTTCCTGATGATGTTAAGATGTGTGCAGAGATGGAGATTGTTGTTGGTGGTGGTAATCCTTCATTTTTGCCCCCCTCCTTTTTTTTGAGGCAATGGGGTTAAGTGACTTGCTCAGGGTCACATAGCTAGTAAGTGTCAAGTGTCTGAGGCCAGATTTGAACTTAGGTCCTCCTGACTCTAAGACTGGAGCTCTATCCACTGCACCACCTAGCTGCCCCTTAGTCCATTTTTGAAGAGGACCAATGATATCATGGCATATGCAGACATAAACAACTAGGGCTAAAAATTCAAGGGACAATTTGAACCCACATCTCCATCATCCAACTTCAAACCTAGAGTTTTCCTCACTATATAACCTGCTGCAGTATCCCAAAATGTCTCTCAATTTAACATTCTGCAAGAATAAAATATGAGAGGTGCTTAAGCAAAGATGAGTTTTCCAAGTACAGTTAGAATGGTTGGGAATAGGGAACTAGAGAAGTCCAAAAGGGGTGGGGGGAGGGAAGAGAGGATTGGAGAGTAAGATATATTGAAGGGACTGAAAAGGCTCAGGAAAGGGAACAGTGGGCATCAGGGAAGAAGGGGCCTGGACTGGGTCCCGGGTTTTTAGCTACATGTGAAAAGCCTATAGGGTAATCGCTACAGCTGCATCCTGACACCTGCTCCCAGCGGAGAGGCTCCAGAGCGGGATGGACTGTTGTCCATACCTTTGAAGAGAGAAGGCAGAGACATGCTGGCTGTGGACCTCCACTTGATCAGCCTCTTTCCCTCCACTGTTGGGGCAGTCTTGGCCCATTTGTGGCATCCCTCAGATCTTTGGTACCTAGCATTCCTTGCCTATTCCAGCTGTGGGACCCCTCCCAGTGTAAGCGCCTCCACCAGCTGTCCAGGTAAGCTACCGAGAAGGGGAGAGACACTGGCCTTGGGCTCCCTGATCCTGGCTCTGTGGACTATCTTTCCAGGCCCTACCAGGCTGGGAGTCTGCCTAAGGGTGGAGAGTGGGGAGCATTGGGAATGGGCTGGGGCAGATGAGAAGGAGAGAGCAACCAATGACGGGTTGGGTGAGTATTAGGGAGAGGATGGCAGAAGAGTAGAGGCATCTGTTCACAGCTCAGTCGGTGGGCATTCCCATGAAGGGTCACAGAGTCCCATACTAACACAAGCCTTCCAAGTCTGACAAGAAAATCCTCCTGTGGACATGACAGTTCAAGTCTATGGAGGGAATACTGGCCTGGATCCCATAAGTGTTGCACAGTAGCTCCTGCTTTGGCAGGTAGGGAAGAAAGAAGTGCTGTATGTTTGGAGTTACATAACTCAGCGGTTTCAGGATCAATAGGTCAGGTTCTCAGAGGGTACTCCAACCCCCTTATTGATGAGGAATTTAAGAAAAAGAGAGGGAAAATAACTCATTCAAGTGGGTAGCAAAGCAAGAAGCAAAGACAAAATTGGAACCCAAGTTATCTTGTCCTAGATCTACTACATTATACTTTTATAGTTATGATCTGATAGTGTTGCTGTGTTATGTGGTCCCCACTGACCTTTAGCAATATGCTTCATTTGGAAAGTGGATCATTTCAGGAATTTGGTTTGTGGCTTCTTGTTTGGTGAGGAGGGAAAGGGGAGAGATATGTCAGCCCAAGGGAAGGGTAAGGTTGGTTGAAGAGGTAAAATAATGGCCATCACCTTAAGTCCTTTTTTTGAGATACACCCACTAGTCTCAAAGGAAAATTAACTTGCAGTGGAATATACTCAGCCAGAACAGATCATGATGATTCCGAGGCAGCTTGCTATAGGCTACAAAGTGTTGAACTCAGACCAGGGTTCAACTCCTATCTTAAACTTTTATAGCTGTGAGACATTGGGCAAGTTTCATTCTCACTGAGTTTTCAATTTCTTACCTGTAAAATAGGGATTGCATTGTAGATACCTCATAGAGTTAGTTGTTGTAAGATCAAATGAGATAATGTCTTTAAAGTGCTATAGAAATAAATGATAGCTATTATTGTTACGCGATCAACAAAAATGGGGCTGGATTGAGGAAAGAAGGGAAACATGTTTTGTGCTTCCAGCTGAAAAAGTGGAGCATCATCTTGATGAAAGAAAGACTAGGCCAGAGGGTTTTAGTCAAGTCCACTTCTCCTCCTCCCCTACTCTCTCCTTGGAAGAAGCCCCAGAATAAGCTCTTTGAACTAGCAATACATGTTATTTGTCCTTTCTCCAGAACCCGGCACGTCATCATGCATGTGGTAGGCACTTAATAATGGTTTACTGAATGAATGTAGACTGTGACTGCCCTGTTTCTCTCCCGCATCCTTACCCCAGGACTCAGAAGAAGAGATTGACTACATACTGGTTGCCATTGGGAGACATCTTCCCCTTGGCTGCCCCTAGTCATTTTCTTCACCTTATCTAGCAGCTGGAGTCATCTGAGCATAAGCCATCTCCCATTTCATATGAAAAATACATTTTAACTACCTCATCTTAAAAAAAAACAGTTTTGATGTTTCTAATGTTTTCAATGACCTAATACAAAGAATAGACATGAGTACCACTCCTAAAATGATCAACCTGCCTTCCAACATCATCACTCAACAGAAACTTTTCTCTCCAAAGTTGCCAATGATCTTTTTTTTATCCATTTTAGGTGGAATTTCATATCATTTTAATGGTTCTTTTGAGACATTTTTTAAAATTCCTTTTGCAGAAAGAGACTGGAGAATTCAGAGGTGAGTATATTTCCACTGATGGTATGAACAGTCATTTCTGTCATAGACAAAGAAATCTAAAATGACTCATGCACCAGAGGCTCAGACACCAAAGGCTCAGATCCTTTGGATTCAAACTTTTGCATCAAATAATATAGCTGAGTACACAGTTGTTCAATGTCAGGTTCTCTATAATGACTCATTTCTGATGATGGGATATCTGAAGTGAGTTTTATCACGTGATGAGAAGTTGATATTGCATTTGCCAGGATTTGATCAAATACACAAAATACTCAAATAGATTTGGATGACATTATCAATCTGAAAGCCCCCTCTATTCATTTCAATCAAAACCTATCCATGCCTGCCCAACCTGTGTGACTCTTATTCATTTTGGCACAAGGAGTTAGTCCAACATGGTGAAGACTTTTTTTTCTATTTCTCCTAACGTTGCCAGAGTACTAGTAGAACACTCTGGTTGTCCACCTATTATCCTCCATTCTTGCCATTGTAACCAGTCCATCTTGCCTTTCTGCCACACAATCTCTTCATTACCTTCTTTAATTGTGTTATTCTGAATTCCGTATTGGTTATATATATTACAGCTTGCTCACAGTTGCCATGTGCCTTGCCATTGCCTTTTATGTGACAGTTATCTTTCATTTTTAGAGACAGTGGTGTTATAAGTCTTGTTACCACATAGCAACACAGGCAAAATGTTTGAATTGAAAGGATGGCTTTTGCTTCCACAGGAAATTTGGACTCAAAGACCTTCACAATTTTCTGAAAGCAATTCAAGTTCTCTTCCTTTTCAATTCTGGACCCAGATAATTTTCTATCTGTAATATCTGTCCCATGGGCACAGATTGCTGAGACAAGCTGTATAGAGTGTCTATTCAAATGCATGTTGAAATATGGACAATAGACATTCTTCATCTCCTTGGTATTTCCCATGTGAATGGACAAGCCAAATTCCTTTGAGTTGTTACTGATTTCTTCCAAGAGGTTCTGAAATACTTTGGAGCTTGATAAAATTAGCATAATGTCATCCACCAACTAGACAATCTGGAAAACCTTACCATCCATAGGGACTCCCTCCTCAACCTGGATTTTGCATTGGATATCCTCTATCAAAATGACAAGTACCTTTAATGACCCTAAATCTCCCTATGTTATGCTTCAATCTTTATTTTCAGACAGTAATCAAACAAGATTATTTCTGTTATTACATCTCCCAAGGGATCATGAATGTTCCTGATGTATTAATGGAAGACAACTGGTAATAAAAGAGTCTGCGGTGACCTTTTATTCTGCTGAGTTGAACGCTTTTTCATATGCAACAAACAAAAATCACAATGGGATGTTACATTCTGTGTATCTTTCAGTTAGTCATAAAATGGCAAAGATATGGTCTAATATGGTCTATTGTTGAATGTTGCATATAGAAGCCTGTTTCTTCCCTACTAGAGAATTTAGTCATTCATTTAAAAATTTTTTTTAAAAACATTTTAAAATAAATTTCTTACACCTTTAGTTTTTATATCATTTATGTTTCCGCCTGTATCGCTCCATTCTCCCCCTCCTAGAGACCCATCCCATCAACAATCTCTTTCTGATCCTCTTTCTTGACATCTCTGAAGCATTTGACATTGTTCACCTTCTTTTGGATACTCTTTTTTCTCTTCAGTTTTCATTACTCTACCGTCTCTTGATTCTCCTCCTTTTTTAATCCTACCTATCTTGACTGCTGCTTCTCAGTTTCCTTTGCTAGATCTTCTACCTCATGTCACCCAAGGCTCTATCCTAGGTTCTTCTCTTTTTTCTACATACTCTCTCACTTGGTGATCTAATCAGCTCCTAAGGGTTTAATTATCATCTCAATAGATAATTTCTGTATCTATTTATTCAGCCCTAATTTCTCTCCTGAGCTTTAGACCCACATCACCAACTGCCTATTGGATTTTTCAAACTGGATATCTCATAGGCATCTCAAACTCAATACATTCAAAATGGAACTCATTTTTCTCATCAAAATCTTTCCCCAGCTTCTTTTTCTGTTGGAATCATGGTGGGCATAGAAGAAAAGAAGAAGCTACCATCTGTTCCAGAATCCCTTCTGAAAAAGTGAAAGGTTTTTACAATACTGAAGGCAAAATGCCTGAAGAAGATTGCTGTGAAAAAGCTCCGTAAAATATGGAGGAAAGTTATCTATGAAAAAGCTAAAGCATACCATAAAGAGTACAGACAGATGTACAGAAGTGAAATCCAGCTGGCTAGAGTAGCATGCAAAGCTGGCAACTACTATGTACCTGCTGAACCCAAGTTAGCTTTTGTGATCAGAATCTGAGGTAACAATGGTGTTAGCCCAAAGGTCCAAAAAGTTTTGCAGCATCTTCGCCAAATCTTCAATGGCATTTTTGTTAAGCTTAACAAGGCTTTAATTAACATGCTGAGGACTGTGGAACCATACATTGCATGGGGTTACCCAAACCTGAAGTCTGTGAATGACTTGATTTACAAACCTGGTTATGGCAAGATCAAGAAACAGAGAATTGCCCGACGGATTGTCCTTATTGCAAAATCTCTTGGTAAATACGGAATTATCTGCATGGAGGACTTGATCCATGAGATCTACGCTGTTGGCAAACACTTCAAAGCTGCCAACAATTTCCTGTGGCCCTTCAAATTATCTTCTTCATGAGGCAGAATGAAGAAAAAGACTACATATTCTGTGGAAGGTGGAGATGCTGGTAACAGGGAAGACCAGATCAACAGGTTTATTAGAAGAATGAACTAAAGGTCTCTACCATGATTATTTTTCTAATGGTCTGTTAATAAAAATGCCTGTGACCAAAAAAAAAATCTCCCCCTATTCTGAACTTTTCTATTACTATCAAGGACACCACAATCCTCCCAGCCACCCAGGTTCAAAATTTTATTGTAATCCTTGACTCCTTTGTCTCTCACTCACCTACATATCCAATCAGTGCTAAATTTCATGATTTCTTTCTATACATTTCTCACGTACATCCTCCATTTGTTACCCCTTCTCTCCTTTCACATAGTTGCCATCAGGTCATCACTTCTCCCTTGCATTTTTGCAATTGTGTCCTAGTTTTTCTGGCTGCTTCCAGTTTCTCTCCAATACAATGCATCCTCCACTCAGCCTCCAATGTGATTGTATGTAAGGTGGATTTTTGTTACTCTTATCTTCTAGTTTAGTTCCCAGGATCTATAGCCATAACAATCTCTAGTTTCCAAGTGTTAGATAATATTTCTGATGGTCATGTTTTGTAAACATCTCCACCATGCTTGCGCAGTGAGATATAAAGATGACATAATGTATGTCTGAGCTGTGCTAGTTCATGATGATATTGCTAAAGTTAATCTGTGAGCCTATTGTTGGCAAGATGCCTTCTTTGTCTGTTGCCCTATAAATCAAGCGGGCGCTGGTCAGTAAGTCTGGGATCCAGTTTTGGGATTTGGGTAACGCATGTAGCTGCCTTGATTGGCCCCCAACAAGGCTTGGGGGCGAATGTGTTTACCTCAACAGGCCCCATTGAGGTATAGGGCACTGGTAAGGAGTTGTAGCTCCTACCATTCTTGCCTGCCCCGAGGGAAGTGTTGATTAGGGAATGTTGTAGGAGTTGGAGCTCCCATTATCAGCAACCCTTTTGAGAAGACCAGACTAGAATGAAGTAAGCTTATTTAACCCCTCTGAAGCTGTCTTCCTGTCCTTCTGGCTGCCCAGAACAAGAGTGAATCTGTTAGAGGTTGGAGCCTAAAAAACTCCAGTGCTTCCTGTGTTTTTCTAAAGGATAGGTCTGACTACATCACTCCACTGTTCAATACACTCCAGTGACTCCTGTTTATCTCTAGAATCAAATATAAAATCCTTCGGCATTTAAAGCCCTTTATAACCTGGTCCTTTCCTATCTTTCCAGTCTCCTTACATTCTTCTCCCTAACTGTTACTCCATGGTCTAGTGATATTGGATATCCAAAATAACTGCCTACTTTCAAAGAGAGAAGTTTCACAACCTAGACCCTATCTTTCCAATTATATGCATATGCCTATGCACCATCCTCCAGCCTAAAAAGTACTCCTTCCTCACCTCTTCCCCACAAAATCCCTTACTTTCTTCAAGACAATTCAAATACCACTTTGTATAGGAAGTCTTTCCTGATCCCCACCAACTACAAGAGTATTCTTAAACTACCTCATATTTATTCTGCATATACTTCTACATGTATTGTCATTTCTAATACAATGAAAGCTTTTTGAAGCAGTGATTATTTTCTTCTTTGCATGCTCAGCACTTTATACAGTGCCTGCCATGTAGTAGGTGCTTAATAAATGCATTGATTGATTCATTTGACTTACCAGTAAACGTTTCTCTTTTGGCCAGCAACCCAAGGGTCTTCCTCTCCTAGTTTGATTTTTTTTTTTTAATTAAAGGGGCCATCCCTTGACTCACTTCTTAAAGAGGCCTATTCACTGAATGGGCATTGACTCACTCAAAGTGAGAGCCTGAAAGACCTAGCTTAAAAGGGCCAAGGTCTCCCGTTGCATCCTAAGCTATCTCCGGTTGTCCTGATCCATATCTGGCCACTGGACCCAGATGGCTCTGGAGAAGAAAGTGAGGCTGGTGACCTTGCACAGCCCTCCCTCACTCAAATCAAAGTCAATTGCAAGTCATGTCATCATCTGCCTGATGTCATGATCCTCTTTGAGAACGAAGGACAGAGAATGTTAAACAATGAAAGAGGCAGATCTCAGCTCCACGTCATAATTTAGAGGCAAATTACAACATAGGCTAGCATAATGATCTCCATGCATTTGAGTGCTTAGGGAAATACTTGTTGATAAAAAGAAATTGATAGAAGATTATCTTTCACACTAAGCAATTTGTATTCAAGGTAGGCTCTGTGACAATTTACACAACAAATTATTTCCTATGTTTTTTTCATTATGTATGGCCTATTAAACATAGATTTTGTTTTAGGCCAGCAATGAGGGATGCTGCAAGAAACAAAGCTAGAATGAAAGCTTGCAACATAATGACTGAACTAACAATAATTGTCTGTTTTGCAGTGATGACATCTGGCAATAGGGTAAGTTTATCTTCATATAGAGAATATTTGGAAAATGTACATAGACCAATTTAAGAGATGCTATGGACTAAGTCCATCAATCAGTGGATTTTGTGAGTGCTTAATAACTACCTGTTGATTGATTTTAGGAATGGCTTATCTGAAATGGGGGGGGGGAGCAATCAAATTCAGTCTTAGAAGGATCTGAAGCTATCATTTTGTAAACAAATTTGTGAAAATTAGAGTTAAGGAACAGCACATCTAAGTGAATTTAGTCTTTTATATAGGATCATAGATACAGACCTAGAAAGACCTTAGGTGAGGAATCTAAAGCCCAGAGAGGTTAAATGATTCACCCAAGGTCACACAAGTGAAACAGGTGGCAAAGAGCTAGGATTTGAAACTGGAATGGCTGTTGATTGCTAGGCCCAGCAACAGACTGCATATCTGAAGACAAGCTAGCTAAATTCTAAGGACTGTCACCCAAGGGTTAGTCTAACCCTCTCATCTCATCATATTATCTTCAATCTATTGGGTCCTTCCCGGTTGCCTACAAACATGCCCATGCCTCCATGTTGTAAAAATCCTCACTTGATTCAATCAACCCCACTAGCTATGCACATTTCCCTTGTTACTTTCATAGCAAAACTCCTTGAGAAAGTAGTCTGCAATCATTGTACTGTCCCCCACCTCAATCTCTTCTAAAACCTCTACTCAACTGAAAAATCTAGTCACCAAAGATCTCTTAATTGCAAAATGAAAGTTTTTTTCTCAATCTTGATCCTCCCTGACCACTCTGTATTGACAGAATTTTTCCTTCTCGATACTCTCCTAAGGTTTTGTTAACACTGCTCTCTCCTGATGTTCATGTCTAACCTCTCTCAAGTCTTTCTTGTTTGCCCTTCATCTATGTCATGCCTATTGCCATGGTTGATGCCCCTCCTCACCAGGCTCTGTGCTTGGCTCTTTTCCCTCTACACTCCCAGTTTTCAATACATCTCCAATTGCCACTTGGACATCACGAGTTCATGAACTGGATGTAAACATACTAACAACATACACAAAACTTAAATAGTTTTCTCCTCAAATGCTCCCTCTTTATGAAATTCTCTATTACTTTCAAAAGCACCATCTTCCCAGTCTATCAATGTCAGTGTCATGTCTGACTCCTCACTTACATTCATCCCACACTATCTAATCCATTGCCAAATCTTGTCATTTCTACAATCACATCTCTGGCATGTGTCCCCTTATCTACTTATCCCCTTATACTACTGCAGTTATCAGTTTGGTGTCTCTGCCTTAAGCTTCTCTCTACTCCATTTCATCTTCCACACAGCTGCCAAGGTGATTTTTCAAAGTAGATCTGACTCCAGATCGTTGAATTCTAATGGCTCCCTATTACTTCTAGTGTTCTGGCATTTAAAGTTCTTTATAACCTGTCCCTTGATTATCTCTCAAGCCTTCTTATACCTTATTCCTGTCCATGAACTTTACCATCCACCTATACTATACTGGTCACCTACTTGAAGTTCCACAAGACACTCCATCTACATGCCTTTGCACTGGCTGTCCCTCATATCTGCTCTACCACTTAACCTCCATCTTAGTTTCCCTGGCTTCAATCTCAACTTCTGCAGGAGGCCTTTCCCAATACCATCTATCTGTTGCCTTTCTCTTTGAGATTACCTTTCATTTACTCTGTAAATATTATATGTGTACCCTACTTACATGTTGCCTCCTCCATTAGGATATACGTTCCCTGAGGCCAAGGACTGTTTTTCATCTTTCTTGCATCCCCAACTGCTTAGAACACTGTCTGGTATATCGTAAGAGTTTAATTAATGCTTGACAGATCAGTGGTGATTTTTTTCCAGCAACAGTTACTCACCAGACCACTTCGAAAAGACAGAATGATTTTGGATGATCTTTGTAGTACTCAAGTATTTGTCAGGTTGAAAAGTAGGGTTCAAACAAGGGTAAAATGGGAGGTTTGTGGGGTTTTTTTTAATCAACCAGTTATATAAACTACAAAAAATAAATGCCAAACCCATAGACTGTTACCACATGAAAATCTTTTTCACTGAAGTCATTTAGCACAGAGGTGTCAAACATAGTACTCAGAACACTCCCAAGTGCTACCTGAACCAGACCAAAATGTAACTGGGAAATAAGCAACAAAATAAAAAATCAGTAAAATATAGATAACATTACATTTTAAAATTACGTCAATATAAAGCCTGCAAGGATCCTTATGTACAATTTATGGCCCAACTTTGAATTTAACACTACTGATCTGGCAATCAATTCTAGACACATTCTGCATAACATGCATGGTCTATTAGTTACATTGGAATTGGAAATAAACCTCACTTTAACCTCACTTTAACAACATAACAAACCTGTCCTGCAAGAACTCATGACTCATTTATAAATGTTCCCACTAATTGCCCCAGTAACAGTTTTGCTTGCTGATATTTTCTTGGAACCAATTAATATAAATATGGGTGAGAAGGGGCAGATTACTCACTTAATACTTATCCTCAATGAAATGTTAAGTGCTAGTTAGGTAAATTGCCTAATTTACTATCATCCTAAAGTAATTCTTCTAAAACCAGTTTTTTTAGGTAAACAGATCCCTGACTTCACCTATGTTGGCACTTTCTCATTCTTAAATATAATTCTAGTTGATGTTTTCTCACAATGCTCTTAGTATCTTTAAGTACCAAGACTGATGCTCCTCTTTCTCATTACATATCCTGCCCCCTTTACAGGACACACAAGCCTTCTGTATCTTTTACATCACACATTTTCTCACACATTTCTGTTAGGTCTCCATCTGATACTAGCTTTAACTTTATTTCCCTAAATTTATTTCAAAATATGTCTATGTACTTTCAAAACTACAAACCTTTTTAAAGAGTCATTTAGGGAAAAAGTTTTGCATTATTCTTTTCAGGCTGCTGAAAGACACGAGTCCCTAAGAAGACAGAACTAAGCAAAGAAAGCTAAGTGGTGTGAGGAGGCTTGGAGGAACTGCTCAAGAAATAATTTTGTTGGAAGAAATGTTCACCTATTCACTACTACCCAAAGACACCAACTCTTATGTAAACCAGAATATGAAATCTAACATCGGTTTTTCTTTTAGTAGTGGAAACTACTATTTATATTTAAGTGAAATGAATTAACTCTCAGAAAAGTCCCTTCATTACATCCAGCTTTGCAACTTCATTATCTTATGACTCAAAAGAAATATTTACTGGAAAACAGCATTATATTTCCTGCAGTATCTGGTCACTAAATAAACCCTGACTTCCGGTGTTTCATCCAGATAAAACTGTCCATTATTTCAAAGAAGGTTTTATACAAATTTTAACCATTTTAAATGAACCTGCAGTTTCAAATTCATTACTACATTTGTACAAAATCCACCACTCTATTTTTATTACAGTAAAAAAACTCCAAAAAAAAGCTTAAAGATAGGAAGACACAACTGAAATAGCAAACATAAAACTAGTCATTAAAAGGGCTTGACAAAATTGAAAGGGAGATAGTTTAATTTCAATTGATTTTTCATGTTACATGAAAAATTATGGTGAACTGGGAAACTCAAAAAAAATTGCTTCAAATAGTTTTGATATACTGACAACTGAAATACATAGAGCCACCATCTAGCTGTTGTGCAGTGAAAATTCTGTGGCCACCAGATATATCTAATCGAAATACTTCAAAAGACGTTATTTCATCCATATGGTTACTCCATCTAGGCCTCAGCTGTTTTCCTAAGTTCTGTAACGAACAACATTCATTCAAACTGGCCAAACTTCTGATAATAAATTTAACAGGCAGGTTGAATGAAATAATTCACTAGATTTCTATTTCTTTGGGTTCTCAAGTGAAAGTTTTTCAAACAGAATGAAAATGTACATTACATATTTTAAACTCAATTTCCACGTGCAGGTTGTAAAAATACCAAACATTCATATACGTCACTGCAAATGGTACAGACCAAAATAAAATGAGGTGTTATCTTGGTCACTTAAGGTCTCCATTTGTTTGCTTTGTATAAAACTGAAGCTACAACAAATTAAAGTAATAAATGCAATAAACACAAAAGTGTAAAATAATATTTTTATTATTTTAATAAGTATTGTGTTGTAACATTCCATAATATAGCATACTGCTCATGTGTTGGTTTAATTACATATATTACCCTTACCTCTCCCCCACCCCCATCCCACTCCCAAATCAGGATTTAAAGATGCACTATCCCCTTAAAGCCCTATAATACAGGCTTTTTAGCTTCACACATTACAAACAATAATGCCATGAACTGAAACAAGTAAAGGTTATTTTGCTAACAGTACCAATGTTTAATTTCACAGTTTCACAAGTAAGCAGTAAGTACTTTAAAGATTAGTTTGTTGAATTTTTTTTAAATCACACTGTATCTGTCATTTTTTTTCCCAAGTGCTTATTCTTAAATGAGAAAAGAAATAGCATGAAGGAAAAGGAGTAGTGCTTCTTTTAGTCCTTCATCTAACCAAAGAGATCATTCTCCAACTGCAAACATGTTCTACAGTTAAAGATGAGTTACTTTTGTGCCAACATTTTTACTATAATTTTGATTTTTTTTTTTTACTTTCTGGCTGCTATCAGCAACAGTGTATAAATAAAATATGGTACTACAAAATTAAATAGTAATATTAATTCTTAAAAGGAAACAAATGTAATAATGAAAAACTTTAGTAGAAAACTAGTTATGATCAGTGAGTAAAGTACATAAGGAAACAGAAACCAATTTGCATAATTGCATAGATTAACTAGTCAAAATTCAAACTGACAGAACAGTATACTTGATTAAATGAATAAAAAGGGGCACTTTCAAGTACTTTTTCCCGATTTTTGGTTTGTTTTGTTTTCCAAGTGCGCATGCCCTTTAAAAAGACTTAAAATAACTTCAATACACTCTAAAAATTCATTTGGCAAAGCATTTCCCCCTTTTCATCTCTGATATAGTAAACTAGAGGAAAACAAGACTACTACAACTTTTTTCCCCCTCAAGGATCATTGAAGAGGAATGATCCCATTGATCTAGGAATTTTAAAATGTAAACTTGTGAAAGAGGCCGCCTTTCCAAAAATTTCTATGACATCGTGGTACACTTTAAGGTGTTTGTGTACTCACTCTAAAGAACTCATTATTATGTAATACTTCTTAATATAATTCAAACTTTGGTCCGAAACTACTAGATAGTGCCCCTTTTATTCAAATTAACACAATGAATCCAAATCCAACCAAATTAGCTTTGTTACTCAAACAACAGGTCCAAGGACTAATGGTTTGTACTGAAATGTGTAAAGTGCAGTCACTTCACTGCTCAGAAACTTTTCTGTATTTTTTACCTGCAGAAACTAAAAACCCTCTCAAGAAACTCATGACATATTTTTCCCTTCAATAAGGATTATTCTGCTTGAAAGATTTGGCTTAGAGAGGCGTATTACAGTGTCTACAGGGTCCTCAAAATAAAAGCAGGCACAGCTGGTTATTTTATTTATGAATTATGCTGCATGCAACATTATCAAAATAAGTTAGAAACAGTGGAATACCCTGTTACCTGATATTCAGAACTGTTTTTATAACAAAAGAATGTGTTTATCTGATAAATTCACCATTAATCTGGTACTCTTTAATGTCATCACCCTGTTCTTTTGAATATATACAAAGCAAAAGAGATACTTTTTGTACTAAACCTCAGATTTCCACCATAACAAAAAAAGGACATAAATACAATTCTCTAAGTAACATTATTTAAAAAGTTTGGCAGATGTATTCTAGCATTATGGATGCTAGTCAACCCTCCCCTCTCCCGCCTATTTTGTATATTTGTAGGTTTTAAATGACCTGCTAAAAAGCTTAGTTTCATTATATATAATTTACAAAGTATTAGTAGCACTCCCGTCTACATTTTTGTCCTGTAACATGCCTCTGATTTCCAGTGGATTCAAAAGTGTAAATGTTGCAACACATCAAATTAATCTTTCTGAAATGACTAAGAATCTTATCAAAACTGCAAATACCATCTTAAAACAGCTGTAAACTACATTTAAAAACATATTCTTGGTAAATATCAATTGGAAATGCAAATAGTTGGCTATTATTTAGTAACTATAAATAAAAAAAATTAATTCAATAGTATATCTGCTTCAAAGTTTCTACCAAGCACAGTACCAAGGGAAGAACACTTTTCAAAGTAAATAATACATGATTTTATTAGTTTTATATTTTGAAGGTTTTTTCCTTTAATCTCAATACATGAAATCTGACTTGAAACATGGCTTAAAATGATAGAATAATCTGAAACACTGAATCATTAAGTTATATAAAGTATACATCAAGCAGCAATATGATCATTTGAGTATTATGCCATAAAATCTAATATAGATTTCAAACACAGTCAAGAATCCTTAGCATTTCTCATTGATATTGGTCATTTAGTGCCCAAATAACATTAAATACATTTTCCAAAGTTAATACAGAACAATCTGACTTCTTTAAAATAATTTTGGCATTCAAGTAGTTTAATTGTTACAAAGAAAAGCACAACTTTTCTATTACTGTTCTGACAAAAATCAGAAATAATTATTGTACTGTTTTTGCTATGCAGCAGTACTTTACATTCATAACTAAATATCTGTCATGATGTACTACTGTCTAAAATTAAATGGAAAAAAAGCAGCAAAAAAATGGCAGCATATTTGGTCAGTCACACTTACAGAATCTGAGATTCTGTGAACATTGTATATATTCCAAAAGAAATAAGTAAATGACTCAAGAAAAGCAAACATTGTAGTGTATGCTCAACATAAACCAGAAAAGCTTTTCTTTTCTTAAACTGCCATCTTTTAAAGACAAGTC
This sequence comes from Vombatus ursinus, assembly GCF_900497805.2. Classification (NCBI taxonomy): domain Eukaryota; kingdom Metazoa; phylum Chordata; class Mammalia; order Diprotodontia; family Vombatidae; genus Vombatus; species Vombatus ursinus. The sequence goes on along the minus strand of NW_020946557.1, from coordinate 6,904,898 downwards.
TGTTTTTCAGCACATGGTATTTTAAAATTTTTTTCATAAATAGAGCTCACGTTTTTTTCTGCAAAGTATAATGTACAACACAGTGTTTCACAATTTAAAGTAATAAATATTTTCACATTCTAATTTAGTTTTGACTAGTTTGTCTCTTATTTTATGCTTTTGTTCCGAAGCAATGACATTTTTTGCTTCAGGACAGAGGTAGATTTAAGAAACTGGGCATGTCAGACTTACTGTCAAAATGCGATTATCAACAGCTGTTACTGCTGATATGCAGTTTCAAAGACTGCCTGAAAAAAATTCAGAGCCACTATTTAACTAATACTTCACTAAGGTTCTCCCTTTCAAGCTCAAGTCATTAAATTATATATTTAATGCACACTTAACTCAAAGTCAGTTACAAAAAATTTAACAATAAAATATATAAATACAAAAGACAAAAGCTATAAATGAAGAGAGGTACATCTAAACAGAACTCTTGTTTTTTAAAAAGTGCATCAGCTGCTTCTTTTTTTGTCCTCTCCAAAACCACATCAAACTTTCTGACTGGCCAAAAAGAGGAGATATGCGAAGCCAACATTTAACATTATGTTTCTTTTCACTTAGCTATTTATAACTGAAACCCTTCCATCGGTGCTTCCTGCTGTTGAAAAACAAATTGCTGCTGATTTTCATCCACCTGAGGGACAATGTTGGCATCCTCGTCTTCCACACCAAAGTAGTGTTCAATTAGATCAAAAGCCTTTTGGTAGATCTCTTGATTTTCATGGCTTTGAAGAAACTCAATTTTATCCAGACCTAAATTTTTAAAAGTACAAGCTTAAAAATCTGATAACTAAAAATTGAAACCCAAATAATAAATCAACATAAAGTCATTCACATTGCTACCAATGAGATTCTTTCTAACATATACTAATTTTTGCAACCTATAAAATAGTAAGTGATAATAATTTTTAAAAAAGATTATGAGACAATATTATGCTACAGACTTCTACTAGAACAGCTTAAAAATATACACAATTGGGGGCAGCTAGGTGGCACAGCAGATAGAGCTCCTGCCTTGGAGTCAGGAGGACCTGAGTTCAAAACTGGCCTCAGACACAACACTCACTAGCTGTGTAATCCTGGGCAAGTCACTTAACACCAAATGCCTCACCAAAAAGCCAAAAAAAAAAAAATAATAATAATAATAATATACACACACACACACACACAAAATTGTTCAAGGAAAGACTGTATCTACATATTAGAGTGTAAGGTACTATTTGCACATCTATAATTGTACTCCTCAAAACAAGGGCTTCTTGGGGCAGCTAGGTGGCATGGTGGATAGAGCACCGGCCCTGAATTCAGGAGGACCTGAGTTCAAACCCAACCTCAGACATATAACACTTACTAGCTGTGTGACCCTGGGCAAGTCACTTAACCCTCAATGCCCAACCTAAAACCAAAACAAAACAAAACAAAAATTAACCAAAAAAAAAAAAAACAAAAACAAGGGCTTCTTCTCTCTATCTAGCTTGTATTAACAGTGCCTACCAAGGGCAAGGAAAGACTAAAGGTCAGTTTGGTGGTTATGTGTTTCCACAGTGTATTTTTTATTCCCACTTTTAGGAGTTAATTTTGTAGGTAAGGCTGTGTGATGTTTAATATAGTCCTGAACTGAATTATCCAGCAAAAGACCTCATGTGTTGGGAGTACATGGAGAAAAGAAAAAAGACTCAATCACATCTATACTTAATATATGGTTGGTTTCAATTCACAGGGATTATATCTATTTACTCTATGTAGTGTTCTTAAGTCAATGAACAAAGGCAACAACACTGTCTTAATATTAAGTAAACTAAAAGCTTAACAGCCTATTATTTTAAGAAATGCCAAATAATCCTTATCAAAAATATGACCTAAGATGCAAAGAAGGAGAGAAAAAAGAAAGAGAAAACATTCGGATTTCTAATTAGGCACCTTATTCTGGCACTATCTCTGACAGCTAGCACCTCTGATTTACCATTTAAGTGTGTCTCAGGTTAGATATCCTATAAAAACTATTTCAAAATGCATCAAAATATCCTAATATAAAGTTGAATTAGGATCAATACAAAACTACAAAAGCAGTCTACCATATTTGAACAAAAATTTTAAAACTTATCAAAACATTCCACTATTTAATTTTAAAATAGGCAATGAAAGCCTATGCACCTTAATAACAAAAACAACTCAAATTTATGTAACACTAAGTTACATGCTGTGATATAGGCAGTGCAAATATTATTATACTACTTCACAAAGGAGGAAATTTAAGCTGGGAGGTTGGGAGTCACTTTGACTTCCATAATAGTGTCCTCAGCCAACTCCAGGACAGTGGGTTGAATAATGAAAAAACCATTTACATCTTCTTGTTAAATAATTTTATACACATACATACAGTAAATATATAAATGCATATATTTGGTTTGGGAATGTGGCAGGGAGACAGAAGAGGAATATAAAGCAGATATATTTCATTTAGTTTATAAAGTTATATTTCTAGTTCCTGAATGCAAATTTATACAGCAGACTAGGTGGACCAAAATGCGTTAGACTCCAGAGAGAAGACACTGAGATTTAAAAATCTTTATATGGAAGGATAACTAAGCACTCAGTAGGATTATAAATGTGTAAGTCCTTACCATATGCTTCCTCAATGAGAGCACAGTATGGATTGATGCCCATTCCATTTTGTCTAGCTTCTTGCTCCCCAAGGCGTAAAATATTTTCAAGACCATTTAAAGCCACCTGGACTATTTTGGAATCCATCACAGTCAAAAGGTCACAGAGAGGTTTAATACAACTTAAAGCTACCAGATACCTTTAAAATAATTAAGGAAACAAGAGGAAGGAAGAATTTAATGTATTTTATTAGTTTATGGTACTGACTCATAAAAATGCTACCCACAGGCATTCTGAGTATAACTAAAGTAGAACATTCCAAGAATGTAACTAACTTAGAGTGGCAAAAATGCTCAGTAGACTCAGTTACAGTGCTCATTTCCACAGCCTCAGATTATACTTTCAATTCTAACAGGCTATCTTATAAATAACGCATCTTTTCCTAAGTCAAAGAGTATGAGTCATTTCAAATCAATCACCACCCTATAGGGAAAAAAAAAAGCACACACCCTTGTATAATTCAAAAGCTGACATGATTACAGTCCATCAAACATCAACATATTTCCACTAAAAAACTAAGGAAATAAGAACTGCAAATATATATATATGTATTTAATTTCCTTAAAGCTTCTTAATTTTCATTTGTTTCACCTTAGGCACTTATTTTGTTATTCTGATGTGTGACAAAATTCAAATGTTCATACAGTAAGTTTTGCTTTGTTATTTAAATTAACGGGGAGGCAACAGAAGGTGGGAAGGTAGTGTAATTAGGATAGAACTACTGGCATAATCAAGAAAGGCCTTATGTAAGAAGTGACACTTATGTTTGGAGAAAGCTTGGTATAAAGGAGAAGGATTGTCAAATACAAGCAACAGTACGTAGTCCAGTTTGGTTAGAATCCCATATTTGAACAGGAAAGTCATATGTAATAAGTAACCCTAGGAATGTAGGTCAGAGACAAATTGTGAAAGACTTTTACATGTCAAATAAAAGAGCTTCTATTTCAATTTTAGATGCAAAAAAGAGTCACTGGAGCTTTTTGAGCAGAAGAGTGACATGGAAAGATCTGCTCTTTATCAGTTTGTCAGTTTTATGGGGGATGGATTGGTAGGGCAGAAAGATGTGATGCTCTTATAGGAGGCAGGAAATAAGTTAAGAGGGATGGCTTTGGGCATATGGACAAAATTTTTAGGCAGGGAGTGAAAATGCCTAAATTAGTTTGGCTGAGTCATCTGGTCAGAAAGCAATTCTGAACTGGTTATACTACTAAAAACCTTATCTTAGGTAAAAAGGTATCAATGGGACAGTTAACAGTGATATAATTTCATTAGCAGAGGAAGGAATGAAAAAGTTTTTCAAATGAAACAACTTAAACTGAAATACAGCCATCAAAATATTTTCAATTGAAAAGTGCTTCTTTTCTGAATAAACTTTGTTAAGATCAAATTTCAAGTTGTATAGTCTCTGGAAATGTTCTTTCTACATTTATATAGATAATAAAATTATTAAAAGTATTTATATAGATAATAAAATTATTAAAAGTTGATTAATGAATGTAAGTGTTCCTTTTGATATATGTATTGGACATATTAATGAAAAACTTTTGCTAATGACCAATTACATAAAATATAGGTTTCTACAAAAACAAACTTCAGCTTAAAGTATTACCAAATTATCCTAAACAATAAAAACTGAATTAAAGACCTTGTATTATTGATGACTGCATATGTCAAACACCAATAGGAAATGGGAAGCTTTTTATTTTTTTTTTTAATTGACGATGTGGGGAAAAAACAATGAAGGCCCAAGAAGATGAAACAACAGCAAAAGACACTGGAAATACAAAGACATTAAAAACCACAGACCTTTCCCCACAAATAACAAAAAACTCAAAAAGATCCCAGAAGTCAAAGCTAGTTTAAAAAAAAAATTAAAGGGGCAGCTAAGTGGCACAGTGGATAGAGCACTGGCACTGGCGTCAGGAGGACCTGAGTTCAACTCCGGCCTCAGATATATAACACTTACTAGCTGCGTGATCCTGGGCAAGTCACTTAACCCCACTGCCTACTAAAAATATAGAAATAAAAAAAATTAAAAATAAACAGTGATCATAGCAGGAAAAAAAGAATCAAAATTCTCTGAGTGTGATTTTTACCGAGAATACAATCTTCATACATTTTTTAAGGTGCAAATTTCATCAGATTATCTTTCAATAGTATTTCTTAAAAAACAAGCCCAAGGAACTTTAGATACGTTCCTGATCCACATAATGATTCTAAAACTGCAAGAGTCTTTAGGAATAAGGAGTGTTTAGGTGGAGAAAAAAGGACTGCTACTTGTTAATATTGCAAAGAAAGACAGAACTGAGTCTCAAAGTTAGCATAATGATCTAGGTCATGGGTTATGATGAATAAAAGCAATTAGAAAAGTACCATAACTATCATCAGCTATCATGAAGTAGGAAAAAACTTAACTAGTATAACATTGGTACAGGTCAAGGCTTGTATGTCAACCTGCATCACTCCAGAAGAAAATATCCATAATAATTCCCCATGAAGCACATGGCTACTAAACCCTAGTCATTTCTGTAAGATAAAATTACATGTTTACTTCCTAGGTAATTTTTTTAAATTTCAGTGCCTACAAATGTCATATTCTGTTTTTAAAAAAAATAGTCCTCTAAGTTTACAATGTAAAAACCAATTTATTGAATTTGTCAAAAGCAATTTGAGAAATAATTTAAATAAATGACTTCTATGAAATTAACTGCTGTGAAAACAATTATACGGCTTAGAGCCTACCAAGTATACCTGTCACTTCATAACGCTTAGCAGATCCATTTTGATTTGAGAATTGAGTAGTTTCATACCTAAACAAAAAGGTATTTCAAATCTCAAAATGCTACATCGATTATTATTGTTTTCATTATTCTATAGCAAGATGGATAGGGAGTTCTTTCTTAAAATATTATTTTGGAAAGAACAAGTAAAAGAAAAAGTCCATTATAAAATGATAGTGTGTTCTAATGCTTTCTTATTTAAAAAGTAGTAAAGTCCATTGTTATAAAATTATTTTAAGATCCACTATCCTTCATTATTAACATCATACCGTATCTGTTCTGGAGTGCCTCCAGATGTTGCATTAGTTATAGCCCATGCTGCCTCTTTTCTGGTACGAAATTCAGCTTTCTGAAGGATTTCAATCAAAACAGGAAAGATATTTGCATCTATGACAGCCTGACACAAAGAAAATGCAAACATATTACTGTCAGTATAGTACTTTGTAAGAAATATTACAAGTACAGTAATATTTAAATTACACAACTTTTATGGTTTATCTTCAAATGCTACTATGGTATTTATTCTCAGAACTTTTGAAATGTCTGCATCTCTCCAGTCTGACAATAAATGATAGCATGTACCTCCTAAAACATAAGCTTTATTTCAATAGTACCTTCACTAAAGGAATACCATTTATCATAGAACAAAGAGCTTAAAAAAAAAAAAAGCTTTGCATATAAGAATAGTTAAGGAAATGGCATCTACTGAACCATCTGGGAGAGGGTCATCACCAGAAAGGCTAGCCAACAGATTTATTTTTTGACAGTGACAATACATGAGGACTGTGTATTAATAGTGTGGCATGGAGGCAATCTGCATCACATGGGTCTTCTGAAATACTAAAAATGCAAGTAATTGTGAAGTAGTATCATGAAACCACAAGAAAAATATTCACAAAAAAACCCACTAAAATTTTAAAAATATTCATAAATCATAATCTTATTAAAAAAATAGAGTGGAAAAAGACTCTAAGAATTCATCTGGTGCTTCCTCCCTTTATAGAAAATTCATGCCTGAACTACCTACACCTGATAAAACCTTAGTTTTGGTTACTAATATCAACAATGATTTAACTTTTGTTCATCCTAATCCCTAATAAGACAATCTTCTTGCTCATATTCAATGAAGAACTAGAGCTATGCATTGTTTTTAAATGTGCATGTTACAAATGTGTGTATGTGTATGTACATGTGGCTGGGATTGTGGCTGTGAATACAGGGATGATGATATAAAGATAGAAACAATAAGATTTGGTAATGGATTGAACATGTGAGGTAAAAGTGAGGAGTCAAGGATGACAAGGTTGGAAGCTTAGGTAGCAGGGTTGATGGTGGTCCCCTAAACAATAATAAGGAGGAAGGCAGCTACGTGGCGCAGTGAATAGAGTACCAGCCCTAGAGTCAGGAGGACCTGAGTTCAAATGTGACCTCAGACACTTGACACTTACTATCTGTGTGACCCTAGGCAAGTCACTTAACCCCACTGCCTAGCCAAAAAGAAAAAAAATGCTAAAAGAAAAAAAATGCTAAGTTTGAGATGCTTACCAGACAAAGCATGCAAAACGCAGTTAGTTGGTAATGTACTTTTTGTGATTAAAAAAAAAAAAAAAGAAGGTGATCACAGACTGGGAAATGGCTGAACAAACCTTGGTATATAAACATAATGAAATATATGGAATACCATAAGAAATAAGAATGAAACTCAGATAAACTGAGGAAAATTTGCATGAACTAATGCAGATCAAGGAGCACACACAATGACTACAATAATATTTTATAAAGTACAAACTAAAAACACAACGGAATTCAGATTAATTTAATGATCAAGTCCACAGCACTAGCAAAGAAACATTTTCTTCCTCTTATTAGTGAAATCGTGTGGAATGTTTTGGGTGCTCTAACACATGGTTAATACCTCAGTTTGTTTTGTCTAATGCTTTTCTTTGATACAAGAGGCTTCTATTGTAGACGAAATAAATTACTGGATAGAGACAGTGATGTAAAAAAATCCAAGTATCAATAAAATATTTTTAAAAGGTATTTTCAGTCAGTATTATGTGTACTGATAAACTACGCCTACAAGTATCCATTTCAAAACAAGAAAATCAATGGGAATAATGATATACTTAATACTATTATTTAATCAGGGAAGAAATAGAACTGTACAATCACTTTAAAAGCAACTGCAGCTAACATTTAGCATGATGAGCATAATTCAAGGAAATACAACAGACACAGGTAAATCATTATGTCAGACAACTGGTGTCTTGAAATTTTATTTTATCTACCATTATTCCAAAGACTCAGTTGTATTCAGGGCTTTTGGCACCATTTATACTATACAGAGATGTATATACAGTTTTGACCTGTAGCACAAGCACTTACTTTAAAGTAATTTTAAAAAAAAGTTAAAGAGATATTTAAATATCAATCAGAAAAATACTTACCTGAATTTGTGCTCTATTTCCTGCAGTGATGTTAGACACAGTCCAGCAAGCCTCTTTTCTAATCGATTCTTTTGGACTACTAAGTAAGTGTAAGAGGCAGGGTAATGCAGAGCAATTCAGAATTACCTACAAAAATTTAGAGGTTAAAACAATGTTTAAAATACAAATATTACAAGTAAATTTTGGGGAGTAATAAATAAGTTATATAAGTTAAAACCAATGAGAATATTTTCCACTTGAAAATCAGATGGCAATAGTTTAGATAGATAAATCAGGAGGTATATGAATTTTTATGCTTTCAAGGAAATGTTTAAAGAAAGGGTTACAAAAGGATGGCGGTAGAGGAGAATGAAACACTTAATGTGTTGCCAGGGAACAGTAATTATCAATTTCTTGTTGAGACAAAAAATTCAGATCATTTAGGGTCCTTGGAAGAGTCTCAGATTTGGAAAAGCTCTCACAGCATCTGCCATAAGCCTCTACCCTTACCTCTTCTGCTTTAACAACCAAGAAGACTCTACTTGGGAGACAAAAGCAGAAGCATTCACATCAACTCACAATGGGAGTAACAATCTATATGTTTTCCCCTTGCTACTGCTGCTCTAAGATTTGTGATTCAAAAAAATAAAAAAAAATTCAAATTTAGGCAGCATACAAGAGGTGAGGTAGTAGCATAACATTGACTTTGGAGTCAGAAAACCTAAGTTCAAATCTCACCACTGCTGCTGACTATCTATTGCAATCTTAAATATGACAACTTTTCCTGTAAGGTCCCCAATCTCTCCAGCCCCCTGATCTTTTTCCTTTGCTGAACTACTATAGATCTAATTGGCCAGATACAGCACATATCTGAGGCATATAGGATGATATATTTATATTTTGTAAGGCTGATTTTGTGTGTGTATACTCCTCCCAGAGTGATATTTAAAAGTTCCTTTCCTTGACTGGGACAGTGTCCTTCCTATATATCTATAACTCCAAAACATAATACAGTGACTAAAAGAGGAAATGCCCAACAAATATTTAATCATGTCACTAACAGTACATCTATTTACACATGGAAAGATTATAGGATATGCTTGAAGGAACTATCAGTATGAAACAAGTAATTTTGTAATTTGTAATACATTCGAGCATAGATTCTACTGTCATTTAAATGCTTATCTTATTGAAGTCTGAACTCACCTGTGTTTGAATGTCATCACCTGTCACAATATTACCAACAGCCCTTAATGCAGGTGATACCACTTTATAATCATTGTGCCTGAAGACAATAAAAAAACTAATTTGTATACATATAACAAGATAGACCAGTTACACACTGCTGAAAAAAAGCTACATAAAAGGTTTTATTTTTGTTTTTGTTTTTTTGGTGAGGCAATTGGGGTTAAGTGACTTGCCCAGGGTCACACAGCTAGTAAGTATCAAGTGTCTGGTCTGAGATCATATCTGAACTCAGGTCCTCCTGACTCCAGGGCCAGTGCTCTATTCACTGCGCCACCTAGCTGCCCCTAAAAGGTTTTATTTGCCTCTCTAAGCAAGAACTGTCTCTCTCTTACACAGTAAATACTAACAATAAATTTGACAGCTGTAATCCATTAATACTGAATTATTTCCAATACATGGAAATCCACACTTTAGTAGGTAAATAATAGTAATGATCCTTTAACTAGAATGAAAATTCCTTAAACGGAGGGTAGGAACCTTGTCTTAAACAAATCTCCCACTTCTGCACCAACTCCCCACTGTTGTCTGAATACAAGATTAAGTGCCTATTACCTGCCATACACTGAGTTAGGAGCTAGGGATCAAAACACAAAATAAAAACAGATCATGCCCTTAAGAAGCTTACATCTACTGGAGGAAAACAACATGTACATGGAGGAATAAATAGAAATTAAACCCTAAGTGAATATAGTAATTTGGAGGCCAGGGAAAAGCATTAATAACTAGGGGAATGGTCTCTCTTGTAGAAGGTGGCACTTTGAGCCTAAAAGGGATTTAGGGATTATATGAGGGGAAGATTATGAAGAAGAGCATTCCAGGTATGGAATGTATGTATGTAGGAACCTCCAGGAAGGAACCTAGAAGTTTGTGAGGGGAAAGAACATGAAATAAGTCTGGAAAGAGACCACAGCCAGGTTGTAAAGTAGTCTAAATGCCAAACAAGGGAGTTTTTATGTAATCCTGGAGGAAATAACGAGCCACAATCTTTTTTGAGTAGAATGACATGGTCAAACATATTCCTTAGGAACATCAACTTGATACTTTAAGGCTAATGAATTATACATATGGATTAGAGGGAGGCAAGACATGTATGATAATTCAGCCAAGGAAAGTCCAGAGGCTCTGGTCAGAAAGGAGGACCAGAAGAGAGAAACGTCACAAAAGCCCAGGAAGAAGAGAGTATTGAGGAGGGGGTGGTCAATACTGTCAAACTGCAGAGAGGTTAACAAAGATGAGGGAAGGAACTAGTAGTTAAAGACTGATAACTAGTGAATGAAAGGTGATGACAATAGATATGGAGTGACCAGAGATCACGCTGAGGATGAAGAGCACATTTAGTTGGCAGTACTAGATCTCACACTGTACTACATAGCAGCAATCATCAAAAGTATTCAAACTGCTTATAAAATAGAGAAGCTGATTAATGGAGTAGAAATGGTACACAAGATGCAGAAGCACAGTAATGGTGTTTAATAAACCCAAGGACAAAAATTATTGGGCCAAGGACTCACTATCTGACAAAAAATGCTGGAAAAATTACAAAGTAGTCTTAACTAAATTGGGTTAGCATTGTCAAAAAAAAAAAAAAAAAAAAAAAAGGCAGCTCTGCCAGTGCTCTAGCTCTGATTTTGGTGTTCCAGTCCTACAGTCCTAGCTGGTTTGCCTGGTGGAAAAGGAGCTCAATGGCAAGAGTCAAATTAAGGGCAGTATTAGATGCAAGGCAGACTTTTTTTTTGGGGGGGGTGGAATTGAGCAGAACAGCAGAAGAAGCAAAGGTTAGGGTTTCCACTCACAATTAACAAAGACACTTTTATGACACAACTTCAATTAATCTTTGAGTCTCTTTCAACAACTTCCTTAGAGAATTTCCCAACAATACCTTAAAAAATCCCCGCCCAGGCCTCGTCATTCAAAATTTAGGGGTTATCTGTTGTCTTACTAGATAAAGTTCAAACTCCTCTGCCTAATGTTTTAAGCTCTCCACAATGACTTTTGTGGTAGAACAGTGGATAGAGCTTGGGAGTCAGGAATAGCAAGTTAGAATCTTATGTTTCTAGCTGTGTGACCCTGATTAAGTCATTTAACCCTGTTTGCCTCAGGTTCCTCATCTGTAAAATGAGCTGGACAAGGAAATGGCAAACCACTCCAGTATCTTTGCCAAGAAAACCACAAATGGGGTCATGAAGAGTTGGACATGACTGAAAAGACTGAACAATCACAAATTATTTGTACAACTGGTAAATGAAAATGAAAATTTTAGTGAGTACATCTAAAGATGCATTTCTTCCATTTGGATCTACATATTTTGTGAGGTGTTCTCTTTCAGCTAAGACAATCATTAAAACCAAGTATTCAAAATAAACTGAACCAGTCCTTCAAATCACTATATCACAAAGTTTTAATCCAAGATTTTTAAAAGATGAACACACTCAATTATATTACTCTAAAATGTATATTTTTAAAATATATATATATTTTAATGAGAAAAGGTTTTGTATTAATAAGAAAATTTAAAGTGTTCCATTTTTATTTCAACTTTTAATTTCTATTTTTATGTTCTTTTATAATATAGAACTAGTATACATATATTTAAGTATTATCTACTATTATCACTAATAATACTATCATTCATGTTCAAAATCTTTTACTAGTAAGTTTATGTGATCAAAAACGTTTAGGGACCAAAGACAGAGTGCTGCACTTATCAAGAAAACCCGAGTTTAAATTCATACACTTCTTAGTTGCATAAGTCAGTCACAACTTCTCTCAGTCTGTTTCCTTATTTTACAAATGATAAAAAATAGCATCTACTTCATAGGGCTACTCTAAAGGTCAAATTAAATAATACATGCAGGGCCTTTTGTAAATCTCAAAATGATACATAAATCTGAGCTATAATTATTATTGTTAGACTACAGCAAGGGCTAAATTTAATACATAATTATACATTTCTTAATCATACAATCATACTTACATCAAAAGTTCCACCAATCTTCTACAGACTCCAGAGTCAATGACTGCTTGGATTTTGTCATTGGGTCCATCAGAAAGATAAGAAAGGGCCCAACAAGCATCTGCTAATACATCTGGGTCACTACTAAACAATAATCTTGATAAAACATTTAAGCAAGGTGATACCTGAAGAATAAAAAAAAAAGACCCAGAAGTTTAAATATTCCTTTGATATTACAGGACTTCAGAGATGGAAGGGCCCTCAGTGGCCATCTAATCCAAACCACAATTGAAAAAGAATCTCTGCCACAACATCACTAATAAGTAGTCATCCAGCTTTTGCTTAAAGACCAGAGGGGACGGTCTGGGGTGGGGGGAAGGGGGAGTGAAAACTCACGACCTGCTGAGATAGCCCATTCTACTTTTTTTTTTTAAAGGCAATTGGGGTTTAAGTGACTTGCCCTGGGTCACACGTTAGTAAGTGTCAAGTGTTTGGTCTGAGGTCGGATTTGAACTCAGGTCCTCTTGACTTCAAGGCCAGTGCTCTATCCACTGTGCCACCTTGCTGCCCTCCATTCCATTTTTCAACAGCTCTCATTATTACCAACATTTTTCTCAAATCAAGCCTAAATTTGCCTCTGTAACTTCCTATTACTGCTCCCAGTTTAAGCCTCTGCAGGTAAGCATATGTCTAACTTCTCTTCCTTCTGAAGTAACTTCAAATTATTGAAAACAGGTATCACATTCTCCCCTACATCATCTCTTTTCTAGGCTAACCATCCCTCATTCCTTCATCCAATTTTCATATGACATTAATTCCAGACCCTTCACTACCCTGCCTTGATCAGGGTACTCTTCAGATTATTTATGTCTTCTCCTAAAATGTAGTGCCTAGAACTCAATACAACACTCTAAAATTGGTCTGATCATGGCAGAATACAATTAGACTAACACCTCCTTACAAATATACGCAATTTAAATTCTAAATCAACATTTTAACATATATAAACGCCATGGCAATTTTTAAAAAAAACTCTCAAATAGATCATTTACTCTTGAAACTAGTCCTACATAACGGTCTAGTACTAGGAGGAAAAATATGGTTTTCAGCTTTGCAGCCTCCCCCTAATCAATTTCAAACTCACAGGATGTCATTTTTCCTTCTGGGTGACAACAACATTGGCCCCAATAATTTAAACGTGAAGAGGAAGAGGGGAAAAAAAAAAACTTGTTTTCATGGGGACTGTCCTTTTGTTTAATGTCAAAATATTCAGCCATGTTATTCTACTATAAGATGTGGGTAACACACTTAAAAAAAATTAGGATGAGAACAACAGACTACAGATGAGGACAGGTGTGAAGTAGCAAGGACAACAGACCGAGCATTGGAATAAGAGCCAACAAACCACATCGCAGTTTCCAAAATGTTGACAATGGCTCTGTGATTTTGAGCAATTCACGTCCCCACTGTCAGCCTCAATTTCCTTATTTCGAACATGAGAAGAATGGAACTCGTGTTTAGTATCTTCAATCTCTTACATGCTCCTTTAAAGTCCAAAACATACTTACAAATTTGTCTGAGTCAGGCATACCTTGCTGAAGTCTGGAGGCGGGTTTTTGCCTCTACATAAATTTGAAAGGGCCCATACAGCATTTCGAGTTGTTGTGAGTCTGTTCGAATTTGTCAGTAATCTGGCAAGAAAAGAAAAAAGGAATTGTCCCCTTTAACAATAATTCACAAACACATTTGTGAGGAGGGGATTTATACTGTTTCTGAGAAAGGGACTCAATCACTTGATCAACAGACATTTATTAAGAGCATACCAGGTAGGCTCTGTCCCAGGAGCTAAGGATACAAGTACAAAGAACAAAACAATCCCTACTTGCAACTAACTAACTTACAAGATTTTCTGAAACATAAAATTATTTTAGATCTAATTTTCATAGGTTTTGAAAGGTTGATAATGAAAATCACAAAGCATATTTAAACTAAAGTGCTTATTACTGAAATAACTGTTTAGAGTGCTGCATTACCTTTAGTCATGACAACAAACATCCAGACATAGCCAATGCCTTAAAAAAATTAGAGCAAGGAAAAAGTAAAACAGGAACTGACATTTAAAAGACTGTCCTAGGTTCTTTTCACTTGGTTTGAACCTGACATGTGGAAAATATATGTCTGTCTGTCTTCTCTAAATCTGATATATGGAAGGTAAAGGGCATGAGAAACTGAATTTGGAAATACGTAAATTGTAGGAATTAAGAGCCAAACTGAGTTTCTATGGACCAAGTAACTTAAAAAAACAACTGACAAAGCTAGACACACCTCATACTTTAAACAGAATGAGGGGAAAGCATTTGGCCTTTATCTAAAGTGATTCTTGTTTCATTTTACAAGGATTCTCTACTCTCTGGATTCTGTCAAGAAATTTATGATGAACATAGTGAAGATTACAATTAAAAGATGTCTTTTGTTTTACAAGTTGTTTTCTTTGTATAGAGGTTTTGTTGAAGTAGGATAAAAAGGCATATAAACTTTTATACCATTTTCAAGAAATCATAACAAAAGATTTTTCAGCATCTAACACAAATGGTACACACCAAATAAAGGCACATAAAAGATGCATTTAATGTTAAATTCAATAACAGCACAATAATGACATCACAGAAAAACTACTACAGTATAGTAAAAATGTTAAGAAGTACCCAGTTGCTTTTTGCTTTCAATATATCCAAATGTCTTATTTACACAATAATTTCCCTATGGTGTTTCTGTTATGAGGTTTATAATAGACAGTTCTTGAAAAATCTACAAGGATCTCTGCTTTCTTTTAATTCCAGTTCCAATTATGTTCAACTGTGCAGCTTAGCACTTAATTTGTGAATTTCTGGCTTATTAAAACAGTTAATCATTCTATAAAACACTATGAATCTTGACCACAGAGAGGATCATAAATGAATTTACCTTTAAGAGTCAGGTGCCTAGAATTCCCTCTTACTATTCTGTTCCACTAAACAGAAGACACCACCAACATTCCTGATCAACTTGCGATCTTAAATTTCCTGCCACTAAATGATTCTGGTTTCTTTAAGCAATGGAAAAGTTTTAGTAAGAAACGAGAGATGGATCTTTATAAAAAGCGGTAAGACAAATCAACTAAGTTGATAGGAAAACCATATATCTTTCAACACAATGCCTGCCACACAGTGGGCTCTTTTTTAAGCTTACTGTTTGAGTACAAAACACATGACACTACACAGGAAAAGCAGAAAAAATTTTAACATAATTTTCAATAAAATGTAGTGTGGTTTAGTGGTTTTTAATAGGACAACTTAAAATTCACTTTTCAAATAATACACTTGGCAAGAAATTAAGACTGTTCCCATAATACTACATAAAACAATCTTATATAAAACTCAATGTGAATATTTTTAAATCACTTAAAAGATACACCTCAAGGTCATAAATAAAAATCTGATTTGTAGAACAGTATCAAAACATTATTTTTTCAGATTTCAATATAAAATGTGTGTAAGAATCAAAAGTATACTGCCCATGACAATATTTTAATTTAAATATTTAACTAGGCGGTGTGGTATGGCAGAAAAAACACTAGGCTTTGAAATCAAAAGACCAGGGTTTATGTCCTAGCCTCCATTGTTTAATAGCTGTGTGGCCTTGAAAATGTTGCACAATCTATCTCATCAACTCATCTGTAAAATGAGAATTATAATAATTACTGTTGTAGTTGTTTGTCCTTCATTCTCAGAGGACCATGACATCAGAAAGGAGATGTCATGATTTGCAAATGAACTGGATTTAAGTGAAGGAGGGCTGTGCAAAGTCACCAGCCTCACTCTCTCCTCTGGAGCCATCTGGGTCCAGTGACTAGATACAGATCAGGACAAATGAAGAAGGCCACAGTGGGAGGTCTTGGCCTTTTGAAGCTAAGGTCTTTCCCAGGCCTCAGTCTGTCTGAGGCGACACCCATTCAGTGATTAAGGCAAGGTAAAGAATGGTCTCTTTTACCCAGTCAAAAAATAAAATAAAATCAATCTGGGAAGGGAAGATCCTCAGGGTTTTTGGCCAAAAGAGAAACAATTGCCATTTATATTATAATTTATAATAACTGCACTACAAATCTCACAGAGTTTGTGAGATCAAATAATGACATATGTAAAAGCAATCTACAAACTGTAAACTGGCATATAAACATAAGATTTTTTTTTCCTCTTCATTTCCTACTATTTCCTACTTGGCTGTACTCCTCTGGCCTTTTCATCCTGCTCCAGGAAGGAACTTCTTCATCCTAGAAAATTACTTCAGCCCTAAAGCTCCCACTTCATGAGACCCCCTGCCCTGGGGCCCTCCCTCTGATTGGAGGGCAGAATGAACGGCTCTTCCCAGAACCTCCATTGAAGGAAGGCCCCCGAACAACCATTTCTTTATTTCCCACCTGGCTGCATGTCTCTGGATTTCTCCATCAGGCCCCCAAGGCAAATATCTTCCTTTTCTACCCGATACCTATTTCAGCTTCCCTTTGTGTGTTCTTTCATCTAGAACTTTTATTTCAGTAAAGTCACTACTCCTTTACTAAGGGAAAAGATCACAGATTTAGAGTTGGAAGTGACCTTAGAGATAATCTAATCCAACCTCTTCATTTTACAGATGAGCAAACTACAGCCCACAAAAGCGAAATGATTTGTCTAAGGTCACCCAAGTAGTAAGAAGCACACCTGGGATTTGAACCCAGGTGTTAACTCCAAATCCAAAACTCTTTTCCCAACATCACATTAGTCAGATGACTAGCACCATGATGTCTCACCATGGCACTGGGATTCTCCAGGGTTATTTATATGCCAGCAGAATATAACCTCCAGTAGGCCTTTCAAGACCAGATATACAAGAAGCTCCATAATTTAAATATATTAATTTCAAATGCATGATAATGAATTCATTCATTCATTTTTTTTTTGGCCAGACCAACTCATGAAAATATCGCTAAGATGAGGGGAGGGGAGGTAAGAAGTAAGAGTAGGGGAAATCTGTGCTGATGGAAGGAGTACCTACAATGATGAACCCTAAGACTTTTAAAGACAAATGTTTTAAGTTTTACTTTATAAAAAATAGCCATTAAAAATCAGTCACCAATGTATAATTTTCATTACTTTGCTTTATTTCAAACTGTAATAGAACCTAAACACCTAAGTTTAAAAGCATCTTTTAAAATGACAAAAAAAATTTACTAAAGTAAGAAACATAGATTTTCTTTTATAATATATTAGCTCAGTTATAATAAAAATTTAAATAAAATACTTACTCTAAGAGAGGGGGAAGTATTCCACAATTCAAAACAAAATCTCTGCATTCTGCATTGTCACCAGCAATATTACCAAGTGCCCATACTGCCTTTAAATCAAAGTAAAAAAATAATTTAGATCTGCATTTCTGCACTAGCTGCATATTATTAAACCAACTATCTTCCCAATGTCCCATCTGACTCCCTGAACAAGAAACTCTCTTAAGAACAGTACTTTAAAACAAAATTAATACAAATCCAATATTTTTTTTAACCATGAGAATAATCCTTTTGATAGAGCTACAATAAATGGAATCTTCAAAAGAAAATGATTCCCCAAATGAAAAAATTTTGCTTCTTTTGTTTCTTTACAACCTCATGGACATTGTATCCTGTTGTAGGCTAAAGAGCTTGTCCCAGTCTAAATTGAGTTAGAGAGGTTAGTTACTATTACTATCACCTCAACAATCAATATTCCAATTGTTAATACCAAGGATTATATAATATCCACTTGGGAGACAGTAAGTGTATGTGCTTAAAGGAAACAGGAAATGTTAATTAAGTTTGCATTGCCTTGAACAGACTGTCAGCAGAAGATGATTGCCTGATGTCAGATGACAAGACAAAAAAAAAAACAAAAATTTTTTAAAAAGCCTGGCACTAAAAACATTCCATGAATTGCCTATACTTAAATAAAAATCACCTATAATAAAAATCACCTATAATCAGTTTCTTGCCTCAAGTGATTTCATATACCAGAAAAGCAAATATGAGGTAGCTGCTAAAGTCAACAATCACCATGCATGGCAGCTAGAACTAAAAATGAGGAGTCCAGTATCTTTCAACCTGGTTCTGCCAATAACTGTCTCTGTATCTGTCTCTTCCCCCTTGGGCAAGCCAATCTGTGTCTTGTTATGCTAGCAAGAATTTAAATGACTAGGACTGGGTTAATCAAGACCTGGGCAAAAAATGGTTCCAGTTCAAGGTCTGATAATGCACATGACAGCTTAAGTGAAACTCTGAAGGCTGTTCTGTTCTCCTTCCTAATCCTTGGTTGGTAAGATACATGGACACTTCTTAGGACTGATGGTTAATTACCTAGGAAATGAAAAGGTGGACATTAGGAGGAGAAAAAAATGATAAAGAGGAAGAATTAAAGCTACTACCAAAAGATAAAAGATAGGACCTTCGAATTCAAGATAAAGTCATAGTATAAAGTTAAATTTTTCTCAGAGTAGAGGTAAGGATCATATGTTAAAAAATGTTAAAGGTATATAATAAAGATAAACAATAACTAAGACTATCAAGGGCTAACTAACATTTTAAGAGGAACAAAGCCAAGGGAATAATAGAAAGATGTGTGACTTACTGAATAGGAAGTCATGTATTTCTGGGAGAAGGAAGAATTTTAACTATGTGGAATAAGGCTTGTCTTGTATAGCTATGAATCAGAGCTAAAATACTTAATATTAGATCCCCTCCAAATTACTCTGCAATCCTGGAAGACCATGAGAAAGGGAAGATTCAAAAGCAACAACAATACCTTACAAATTATTACAATACATCTTCCTTATAAGATTAACAAAGATTAAATGAGATAATGTTGCTAACTCAAGGCACAAAAGTTGAGGTTGCCCAACATCATAAAATACAAAGTTAAAGTGAAAAGTTTTCAGGATTGTGATTCCAAGGGTACTGCAAATGTTTTAAACTTATTTTCGGTACTAATGAAATCCATTTCTAGATTCTTTTCCCTAGTTAATGCAAATCAAGTGATATTTGGCCCTAAAACATAATGTTCCTTTAGGTGCTGTGCAATAGCTGGCCTCTTTAATCACAACTTCAACTATTTTTTCCCTATTACTTCTCAAATGAAATCCTTCACTCCATTCATTCTTTTCCAATCTGCTTCTCTATTATTTCCTGCATTGGTCAAAGCTAAGCATCAAAAACAATACTGGGCCTCAAAGAGCAAGACATAATAAAGAATATTAAGATTTTCATACAAACATCATACTATTAATATACCATAGCAACATAACTTATTTCCCAAGCCCTGTACCCAAAATTTAAGTCACCTACCTGACTTTTAAATGTGACAGTTAAGAAGTCTGAAATATACTAGGACTAATGATATGAATCAAGTAGTACGGTAGGAAAGTAAAACAGGAGTTAAGAAAGGCAAAAAGAGTATAAAGCACACAAGTTATTAACTGGAAACTAGGTAGTAAAGAAAGTAGAAATATAGGGATTCAAGAAACCATGCCATTTATTTGTAGAGGCATGGCTGAGAAAACTGATAATAGTATATAAAATCAAACTAATTTTGGAATCTCAAAGAATAGGGAATGACTACATTTGGAATATCACAGAATCTAAGAATTGGGACTTTAGAGCTCTAGTTCATGCACTCACCCGGTACAAAAATCACTCCTACAACATCACTAAAGATCTTACAGTCTTTGCTTGAACACTTCTAATAAGGCTGACGACCTCATTTGGCAGTCCATTCTATAGACAGAGGGCCCAAAATATAAAAAAATTTTTCTTAAGCTGAAATCTCCCCCTCTGTAACTTAAACCAATTTGTCCTATTTCTCCCTTCTACTTCACATTCTTTGTGATGATCCTGCAAATCAGGGAAGAGAGCCATTAACATCTTAAATCTTCTTTGGACAAAGCACCCTCAGTTCCTTCTATTCTTTCTAAGATAATTTTCTGACTTCTTACCATCACCACTTCCATCTGAAAATAAATCCTTTAGAAGAAAAATGAGGTTATGGGAACAAATAGCTATCTAAGAAGACGGTATTAGAGAATGAAATTTTGCTTTCTGTACCAATGCTTACGTAGAAATGAAAGATAGATAGTCTAGGAGCCACAAATGTACTACCTATGAGAAGGAGAAAGAATGGCATCTCTAGGCATTTACAAACCTAATCAGGAAGGCTTTAAATTGAAAATAGAGAAGGGGAAAAAAACTACACAAAAACATCTGCAAAATCAACTACCACAGAGAGAAGAAAGTATGACATAGAAAGAATAGTAGAAGTATTTATGTAAAGAATAGATATAAGAATAATATCAGAAACAATTACTTACGGGTCTATGTCTATGTATCAATTTTGCTGACAGTCCATTCTCTGGATAGTCAACAAATCTTGCTATCTTATTGATAAGTTTCCCCTCAAAGCCACCACAAAGACTTGGTAAAATAGAATTCATAACTCCAAAAAAGGTCATTTTGTTCACAAAAAAAAAAAAACAAAAAAACCACAGATCACCTAGATGGGTGCTAGAATTGAACTGCACACCAATAAACTCTGATGAAATCAGGGATTTCAATGGTCTTGTTAATTTCTCCACCAGTTTATACATGCCACTTCAGATCACCTACTAGGGGTGGGGAATCCACTCCTGCTAGGTTCTTGGATGTGGCCTTTCAACTAAGTCCAAGTTTTACAGAACAAATCCTGTATTTGTTCTGTGAAGTTTGGATTCAGTCAAAGGGCCATACTTGAGGATCTAGAAGGCAAAGCTTGAATCTTATGTAATTCTTCTCTGATATCTTTTTATGAATCCTCCAAAGAAGATATATACAATACAATGGAGAATGTCCTCTGTCCTTCTTAATTATTTCTTGGTTACCAGAAAGCACTCACATTGTTATTTCTTGCTACATGCCTAGCCAATCTCCTTGTCTGACCATTCACATCCTTGTTAATATCTTCTAATTTTACTTTTTACATTCAAATCACTAACGATAATGTGCTTTTCAGTCTATCATTACTATGTAATTTCATTGTCTTTTGGGTCACCTATAATTCTGATTATCCTGACATCACTGTATTCCATGATTTGCAGCTGCAACTACCATCACTAAAAGGATACTGCTAATTAAAAGGGGGATTTGTGAAAGCACTGCATAACTTCTAACTGCAATCTCGCCCGATTTCCTGTCACTTAAATGTGAATCTAGCTCAAAATCCATGATTATTTACAAACATAAATATGTGTACCCAACTGTATGTCAATCTGAGCAGTATGTGTTTTTTTCATCCATGCTCTTTTCAGCAGCTAATTAAATTGAGCTCTTTCAAAGATGATAGGTTTTACTGAAGACCTATTGTAGGGTTCCAGGATCAGATACAACCAGTATGTCATCCACAATGAAGAGTTCCCAGAGACCTTTGCCAAAGAGGGAATCATCTGAACTCCATGCTGGAAATCTTTCATAATACTGGCAAACACCCTAGTTGGGCATACTTCTCCTTATTTACAACTCACTTAATGTTATTACTCAACAGAATACTTAGTCAAATTATCTGTCACAGAATAACCTTTTTAACATGTATGGAAGATTCCATATTGGAGAGGAGCTTTTAATGTTGTTTTTTGTTGAGTAAAATGCTTTTCCTTTTTGGAGTTGTGGGGAAAGGAAGACAGAAGGGAGAGAAGATGAACCAACCACATATAGCATGGTTTTATGACCTCTACATGTTTCTATCACTTACATGATTATAAAGATGTAGTTTGTTATAGAAAATTATTTGTGAAAGCCTATCTGCTATCTTCTCGTGTTTTTATGAAGGATTATCTTGACTAATGTTAAGACCATTAAAGATTTCAGAGATGAGAAATAGGCACGTGGGGTACTTCTCAATTGCCTTTTGTGTACATGTGTTTATAAAATTACTATCCGTAAACTTTTTCATTCTTTTGGAATCTCCCCATCTTGGGAATTTATTTTTAAAACATTGGATAAATGAATAATTATGTTCCCTTGAGGCAGTACAGTACAGTGGAAAGAACTTGACTTTGGAGTAAGAAGGCCTGGGTTCAAATGCTGGCTCTGCAATTGACTATTTGTGGGATCGTGGGCAAGACTCTTCACTTCTCTGGGCCTCAGTTTCTTCATCTCTAAAATAAAGAGGTTAGACTAAATTACTTTTAAGGCCTCCCCTAGCTCTAAATCTATAAGACTACTACCCCCAGCAGATTTCTTCTTCAACTAGGTGCAGCCATTCTTCCCAGCTTCATGGTTCCAAATGCTACTGCCACTTCCTCACACAGTACATTTTACTACTGAATTTGCAGAGTCCAACTGCAGTAATTCAACTATTGTCGGTGATGAGAATAGACTCTCATAGGAACACTAGCAGATATAATCCATTTCACATCCATTTGTTGCCCTCATTCCTGGTTTCATCTACAAATGGCCTCAAAAGGGTCTGGCTTAGCTGGCTCTCACATCAAGCTCTCTGCAGGCTCATTTTCACTGAAGAGCTTTTTAGCTTTTCGTGAAGTGATACAGCTTGCAATACTCCATCCTCCTCCTCCATGTTTTGCAAATTAGCTTGTACTCTAAAAACAATGTTGCCCTTGGCTGCTATGTTGCTCCACTTGGCAAGAGCAAATATCTGTTAGCTGAAACAGTTTCGGGGCTTGTTCTGTCTCCTTGCCATGGTGACCATTTCGCAATAGTTAAACTTCACTAAGAAGTGGTGAGAGATTCAATGTCTTTACTTTTGTTCATTTCCCATATTTTGGAAGAGACAGATTGTTTAAACTGTAGGAACTACTGACTGCAGGTTCTTCTTATGCTTATCCTTTCTTCCGATTTGGTATGGGTTTTGAGTTTTGTTCTAACAAGCAATGATCTGAGTGTACACAGACATCTGAAATGACACTCAAATCAGCAACTAGTCATTCTGTCTGCTAAGATAAAATCAGTTTCATGTTTTGCCATATGTTTTTGTTGCTCACCATATCCAGGGCCTGCAGACTTTCTTCTTGAACAAAGTATTCATGATGTACTGGTATATAAGACAAGCCTTCGGTCTCTTTCATTTCTTGATCCCAAATTGTATTTTCCAACATAGTTTTTCACTGTCCTCCCCTGTGCCCACCTTCAACAAGTCATTCAGTATTAATGTAGATGCTGACTTAGTTTGAAGGATCTTATCAAGTTCTTCATCCTCTGCAACAGATCATATATCATAGATTTAGAGCTGGAAGGGACCGTAGGAATCAAGTTCAACCCCCTCATTTTTTTGAGTGAGGAAACTAAGACCAGAGAGGTTAAGAGGGCAGTAAGTTGCAGATCCAGCATTCAAACCCAAATCTTCTGACCCTAAATGCAGTGCTCTACACTATGCTGTATAAACAGGAATTACTTCATGGTGCCTCGTTTTATTATGCTCATCACAGACATCAAAATGGAAAAAGTATCCTATTGAAATGCTTCTTATTGCCCATAAGTGCATGATGAAATTAACTCCTTTACTTGTAAGAACCCAAGAAACTCCTTTGCATTTAACTGTAATTTCTTTGTGTCTCTTAGTTTCATTTATAGAGGCCATCAATATGGATGTGATTCAGTTCCTCTAGTACAGTATCCACCTGCTCACTGGACAAAGTTTGCAATTTAAGAATACTACCAGTTACACGAATGTTTGGCGATGTTCTTAACACTTTTTAATCCACTTTTCTGCTGCCATCAGTGCAGAAGCAAAAGGAAATAACACTGAAAGAAGAGGACTTTTTTTTTTATTTCTTTTTCATGGGGAGCTATGACCAAAATGTTTCACCAACTAGTGACCACTTTTTTGGTAATGATCTTCTGTACAAGTCCTTGGACAGCAGACATAGTCTATGATTGTGTCTCTAAGTTGTAGTTCTTCAGGATGAATAGAACCTATCTGAACTTGTACTCTTCTAGTATAACCTTCTTGAACTAGGGCTCACCATCACACAATTGAGTGATACTTTTTAGAGCACTTAGAAAAAGCATGAATGATAAAGCACTTACTAAGCACCAAATACCATGCTAAATGCTGGGGATCAAAATGGAAAAAGTAAAATAATCCCTGCTCTCAAGGAGCTCACACTCTAATTGAAGAAAGTAAAAAAATATAAAAGAGTTCAACTGCAGGGGTCAACAGAAAGGTCTAGAATGGCAAAGACCAACAGTCCTTAGGGTATATAGGTTAAGTCAAATGCAAAGCCTGGGAGTCTGCAGGGCAGATGGAAAGGCCTTGTGGTCTTCCTCACCAGAAAGATTATAGTTGCTAACTCCCAGGTTATTCAAACACTATGACTCTCTATGTTGATCTCCCTGCTCAGCCACCCTAGATAGGATCTGGGTAGCAGGGAAAGGGAAGGAGGAAGAAAAAGGCATCTTTACCTGGCTGCCTTATGGGATAGAGGGTGGGAAAGTGGGAATACAGGGAATTTATTCTTAAAATTGGGGTCATCTACATAGAAATGATATGGCATCACTCAACTGAAACTACCCTCTTTAAAGTTTCCAATGGGCTCAACTGCCTAATGTGATGCTCTTATCTCAGTTCTCTTTGTTCCTGACCTTTCTGTAACATTTAATATGGCTGGTCACCTTCTTTTCCTGATACTCTTTCCTCTCTAGTTTTTTTTTAGGCAACTAATCTTTCCTGGTTCTCTCCCTACCTGTCCGACCTCAGTCTCCTTTGCTGACCCATCAACCATATCACACTCCTTAAATGTTGAGTATAGGTTTTGTCCTGAGCCCCCTACTCTCCTCTCTACATATTCTCTCTTGGTGACTTCATCAACTCACATGGGCTTATCAGCAATATGCATATCCAGCCCTAAACAGTTCCCCTGAACTATAATACTGCACCACCAACTGCTAACTGGGCATTTCAAACTGGATATCCCACAAAAGCTCAAACTCAACATATCCAAAACAGAACTCACTATTTTTTTCTCAAAATCTTCTCCTACACTGACCTACCCAAGTCTCCTAGGCTTGAACACTATTCTTACTACTCATTCTCCTTCACCCCACATATCCAATTATTTGCCAGATTTTTCCGTTTCTACCTCCACAGCATTCAATGAATATGACTCCTTTTCTCTCTCTACTCACATGGTAACCCCCTTAGTTAAGGCCCTCATTATCAGCCACCTGGACTACTGCAATGGCCTCCTAATTGGTCTATTTGCCCTTTTCTCCAGTATCCCCTAAACCCAGCTGGAATCCATCCTCCACTGAGCCCTTCCAAAGTGATTTTCCTTAAACACAGACATTACTATGTCAGTCCCCTGCTCAAGTAAACTCCAGTGCCTCTCTAATGCCTTTAGGATCAAATATAAATTCCTCTGTTTTGCTTTTTAAGTCCTTTTTAAATCCCAGCCCCACTCTATCTTTCAAGCATCATTATATATTACTCCCCTTTTTGCACTCAATTTCAGACATCATAGCCTTCTCTGTCTGTCACACATGGGACACTTAATCTTCCACCTCCATGTCCTTATACTGGCTATCCCCCATGCCTAGAATGCACTCCTTATTTCTGCTTCATAGAACCCTCACTTTCATGATGCAACTCAAATACCACCACTTTCCTGGTCTCCCAAACTACATGCCCTATCCCCTTAACTACTATATACTTATTCTGTACATTATCACTTGAGAATTACATTGTTTGTTGGAGCAAAAATTCCTTAAGCATGTTTCTTTTCTTTTTTTTTTTTGTCTTTGTATTCCCAGTGCCATCATACAGCGCCTGACAGACTAGCAGACAATTTATAAATGTTGACTGATAAGGAAAGACAACTAGGTGGCACAGTGGATAGAGTGCTGGGCATGGAATCTGGAAGACTCCTCTTCTTGAATTCAAATCTGGCCTCAGACACTTACTATGTGTGACCCTAGGCAAGTCACTTAACCCTATTTGCCTCAGTTTCCTCATCTGTAAAATGAGCTAGAGAAGAAAATGGCAAACCACTCCAGTATCTTTGCCAAGAAAGCCACAAATGGGGTCATACAGAGTTGGCCACAACTGAAACAACTGAACAATAACAACAAAAGGAAGGGAATGCTGGGTATAGTCTGATAACGATCTTACATTTAGGAAAACAGATTTCTTAATGTTACAATATTTTGGATTAATTCCAAGAAAGGAAGTCTTCTTAAGAGGGAAAGGAGCTTTAAAGTAACTCTGATAGGAGGATGTATCGAAAGAGGCTGATATAATTTTGTGACTTAAGAAATATGAAAACAAGGGCACACAACCAAGAAAAAATTCATAAGAATGGCAATGCTCTCTGTTGAAATAATGTCAGGGAGGGTCAGTCTAAGCAGAAGCAATGCTAAGGTATGTTAGCTACATTTAGAATCCAGAAAAATAAAAAAGGAATAGGTGGATAGAATGAGGGTAAAAAACAAGGAGAAAGCAAAACTTAACTATTCTGTTTCTGCCTTCTCTATCAAGGAGCCTGAAATCAAGATAAAATAAAAAGATGTGGGTATTGAAACTGAAGATAAATAAAGACATAGTAAAAGAACTCCTAATTGCCTTGGGTCCAAGACATCTGGTTAAGATACCCTCAATTTGACCCTCCAGGTATGTCACACCCTACCTTAGGATTGGTCACCACGCATCTTCAAAGAGACAAGTAAGTGCCCCCCCCGGGGATGCCCCAAACTGGGACACCAATTTGCCGATGAGGGTCAGGCTGAGTTGCAGGGGGACATCTCCAAAGAATTTCAAAGACTCAGGCTGACTCCAAGCCAGTTAAAAAAATTTATTATGGTTTTGAGGCCTCACACTCTGGTGAGTGGCTAAGTTCCTTAGAGGAATTAGCAACTTCAATAAGGCAATTCAGACAATTTTATAAAATATATCATGCTGATTAAACCACCAAAATTTACATAGAATATAGGAATATGATTAATATTAAAAAAGGCAGGAGGAGTTTGTTAAGGGATTAGGCAATGGGGAAGGGGTCTCAGTCAGTGGAACTGCACACAAATCGTTACCCACAATGCATACAGAAAAACCCATGTGGGGGGGTATGTATGATAATGATATTATAATAAGCCTCTCTACATCGTAAGTTCACTTTAGGTCAGTTCTTTATTATTATTGCACAGGCACTATCTTAGGTTCTATGATTTGATGGTCAAGCATCCTGCTCTACATCCTGGTGGTGCTGCCTTCTGATTGGCTAGCTATTGTGGTCCTGTCTAGTAAAGATGGATGATGTGGTTGTGGTTGAATGCATGGACACACCTGCTTCTGTGGGAAATACGTGAATTGGATCTAGGGGCAGGGGCTAGCTAAAGGATCGAGTCTGGAGGCAAGGGGCTACCAAAGGGCAGTGGCTAGCTAGAGGCAGTGGCTACACTGAGTCTGAGGGGAGTGGTTTAGAGTTGGTGGGCTTGTGATGTGGTTAAAGCCAGATTGTGTGGTTAAATCAGGACATGCCTGTTGTTCAGTGGGGCCCATAAGGAAGTTAGAATATTGGGGCTGTGGGCAGCTCTATTAGGATTCCACCACTACGGTACAGAAAGCTTGTGAATACAATGCTGAACCATGAAAAATAAAGGTGAATAGAAGAATGCATAGGGACTGGGCAAATGTCCCAATTTTCACACAAAAGGAAGGATTTCTGAAATTGAGTCAATGCATTTAACTGCAATCCCTGGCAAAACTCTAGGATGTCATTATTAAAGAGTTAGTTTATGAACATTTAAAAAGGGAAAAGTAGTATGCACAAATCAGCATATACTTATTAAAAGGAAGTCATGATAGGCTAAGCCTATTTACTCTTAACAAGATTCTCTGACTGGTAAAATACAAAGCCACAGAAACGGTATACCTGGATTTTAGCAAAATACTTGACAATCTTTCATTAAAGATCAGATGGAGACTATATAGTAATACAGTAAGATGGATTTAGTTGAAAGACAAAACATAAAATGTGCTAATTGGTTGATGTTAACCTAGAGGGAAGTATACAGTGCAGAACCCAGGGTTCTTCCCAATTCAATGTTCTTAATCAATGATGCAGGTAGGAGAAAATGGCATAGTTACCAAATTCTGAAATGATAAAAAGCTAGAAGAGATAGGTAATACAACTGGTGACAGAATTGAGATACAAAAATCTTCCTCAAGGCTGCAATTATAGGCCAAATTTAATGAGATGACATTTTACAGGAATGAATGTGAAGTCCTAGATTTAGTTTTTTAAAATATCAACTGCTTAAAGGAGTGGGAAGACGTAAGAAGGCTACAAAGTAGTCCTCATGAAAAAAATGTGTGGATTTTAGTGGACTACAAGTTCAATACAAAGCAATGTTATAACAAGAAGACCAAAAAGAGTAAAAGTGATGTTAGCCTGTATTAACGAAACCATGATAATCAAGACCCAAGGCAATGATAGTCCCTATGTACTCTGCCTTCATTACAACATATCTGCAGTACTATGTTCACTTCTGAGCAAGATGACATGAAGAACAATGACAAAAACACCGTATATCCCAAAGTGGCTAACTGGTGAAGGAATTCTAAAACATGCCACAAAAGGCACAGGATTATCAAGTGTTATACAACATGTTGTCAGCTCAGGATGATCACCTATTACTCAAAAAATTGTTACCCAGGAGATTCTCATAGATTTTTGGAGGTGAATTAGATGGCCTCCAAGATCCCTTCCAAATCTGAGACTGTGTTAGTGTTCTCGTCTCTGGGTGAAAATTAAGTGGGAATCTGCTTGCTTTCTTCAAGCATTTAAAGGTCTGCCAGGTAAAAGAGGTATTGTATATTTTATTTGGCTCTAGAATACGAAACTAGAACAAATATGTGGAACCTATAGGAACACAGGTTTAAATGAATAGAAGCTTACCATCTTCCTAACAAAGGTGTCTCAAAATAGAATGGACTGCTTTAGGATATACTGAATTCTTCAACCATGGAGATATTTAAGCAGAGACTTAATGACTGCTTTTCAGGGTGATGATGAATTCTTCATGTTAGCAAATGGACTAAATGATTTCTGGGGTTTCTTCAAACTCTGAAATTTTATACCTTTTTCTTCATCCACAAATTCTGAATTGTCAAAGCTCCCTTAACATTGGGCTCAAAATAGTACAGTGCTTTAGAGATATTCTAATCAGTGCAGGGTATGTAAACACAACAAATGACTTTTATCTGAATGTTATTATTAATGTAAATATAAACTTCTTAAAGAAGTCATTTCTCTGCTTGCTTATTAAGTTTGTGATCAACTAAAACCCTTAGATCTTTTTCAAATAAAACTGCTGCCAATCAAGATCTCCCTTCATCCTGTACTTTTAACCCAATGCAGAACTTTACATTTATTCTTGTTAAACTGCATTTTATTTCAGCCCATATTTCCTGCCTAAGTAATTCTGAATCATTATCATCATATTTCTGATAATCTGTGCAAATTATGTTATCACCTGAAATTTAGATGAGCATGCCTTCTAAGGCTTTTTCAAAGACATTGACAAACATGTTCAAAGGTACAGAATCTCTTTGGCTTCTTTCAGTTTCCAAATGGACATGGAATCATTCATCAAAACTCTTCGGGTACCACCTTTACCAGCTTACTCAAAGATATATAAAAATTAGACACCTCCAAATGTTTTGATGAAATCAAAATACATTATGAGTACAACATAACCCTGGAGGTATGATCTTGGCAACCAAAAAAAAAAATGCAGAACATTTAAATTAGTATGGGTTCAAGTTTTCCAAGAAACTGCATTGATAAATTATCAGGGCATTAAATCTGCTTAATAAAAAAAAAAGAAAAAGAAAAAAAATAAATAAGAATAAGCAACTTCTCATAACAGACACCTCCTTAATTTTTAAACTATACTAAAGAACTTCACAAGAATCCTAGCAATGAATGCTCCATCACAGTCCAGTTCAAGTCTCACTAATGTTCACGCATATTTACAAAGTCCAACTCACTTGGAATACCCAAAGGAAGAAGATGAGACAAGAGTGATTTGTGAATTGCTATTCAGAGGGAAAACAAAAAGGGCAAGTTGTGATAAAATAGGAGAAAGGAAGAGAATGGTCAGAATGACATAAAGAAATTAGGCATATAAGAAAAAGGGTGAGTGATATGATGACAATATTTACTGCAATTCCCAACCATAATCTGAATTGACCATTTTAGAATTTCTAATAATAAAAACCAGACATTACAGTAGACCAATGCTTCAGTACAATCTATACCAAGTCACATGTAGTTGAAACAGTTTTAAGAATTTTTTAAATGTTATTGGCATAGACATAAAAAGCAAGAGAAAATAGCAAAATTACAGATTAAATGAAATTTGTCTTTTTTTAACTGAGAAGCTTACTGATATAACAAACAATTCTGGAGTTCTTTAAAAAAATGCTACTTTCTCAAAAGCAAGACTTTGAATAAGGAATATAGCTGTATTGCTTGTTTGTTTTTTAATCACCAAAACCTAATCAGACCTAAATTAAAGTTAAACAGCTGCACAAATAATATCTCTTAGAAATGGTGTTGGTAAAAGAAGTAAAATTAAAAACTAGCATAATTCAACTATTTTGTTCATAAGAAGAGCAAATTGTCACCAAGATGTTATAGTGAAACCCACAGGTTTAGACATCAATTGCCAACTTAAACAAGAAAAAAACACTTTCCAATACTACTTTAGGTTTCCTCAGTACCCAAATTTGATGTTTTAATGTTAAGGAAATAGTGGGCAATCTCATACTTCAACTTCTTTGGAAGAGGAAATAAAAAATAAATTTAACAGTGACGAAGTATTAATCATTCATCAATCTATATTGCACATATATGGCAGCTTACTACTAATGGACTAACAACTGGGATAGTTAATTAAAAAAACTTGCCAAATCGTAAAATTATCTCTCCTGAATAATTATATTCCTAGTCATATTAAAGTACAGCATTAACCCCCTTGTTGCTCTTTTAAGAGCACAAAATACAGAATTTATTTTAAAAACTTGGCTTAATTATCAGAGGAAAACAATTTTTTATTCTGATTTTTTAGTTATCTGAGCAAAATTTATTTGTGGTTCTGATTTTAACAGGAAAAAACATTTCCCAAAAGGTTTATTAGTTAAACTTAGTTCAGATTAATTTTTGAAGCAGATATCATTGAAAAACAAGGGTTCACCTACAAAATCAAAATTATCATAAACTTTGAAAATGTTCATCATAAACTTTACTGTTTTTCTCATTTCAATTACTGAACTTTAAATAATTACAAAAACACAAGTTTACACACATTCAAAACTAAAACCCAATTTAATTTTATTTAAGAATATTAGTAGACCTTAATGTTTATTTTAAGGGCATAAAATTTAAATTACTTTAAATTCTTTTTTTTTTTTAAGACAATTGGGGTTAAGTGACTTGCCCAGAGTCACACAGCTAGTGAGTGTCATGTGTCTGAGGCCGCATTTGAACTCAGGTTCTCCTCTGATTCCAGGGACCATGCTCTATCCACTGCGCCACCTAACTGCCCCAAAATTACTTTAACTTCTTTAGCATTACCTAAAACTGTACAATTAATCCATAACAATTTTGAAGCCTCATAAATGAGGTATATTCAAGATGTTCAAGATTTGGTCCTCTAATTAAAAACAAAACTGAATACAATCATAGTAAACTAAACTTTTCATAGAAAATTTACAAAAGCATAATGAATATAAATAATAAGAAAAATTACCTGTTCCTGTACATCTTCATGATCTGAATTGAGGAGTTTGATAAAAATTGGAACAGCTCCAGTTTCAATTACCACCTTGGTGTGTAGAAAGGTTCCAGATGCTATATTAGTTAAAGCCCAAGCAGCTTCAAACTAAGAAAAAACAAAATTCAAGATAAAGTTTTAGACATAATAAAGAAACTAGAAAAGATCCAGAAAATTTCAAGTAAAAAAGAGTCAATGGGATCAACACATTCCATTTACAAAAAGACAAAAAAAAATTGTTATGCCTGGGAAAAAATATGAAGGACATAATCAAAATTTACAAAATTATGAACAGTTCCAACAGGGTAAATATGGAATTATCTACTTAAATCCTTGAGTTTTAGAATTAGATAGAACACCATTAAAATTTGAAAGAAATGGTGTTAGACACAAATAAAACACTGATTTGCCAAGCAGCAGTAAGCTGAAATTATGTAAGATGGAAAAATTCAAAGATTATACTCCTACTTAGGATAATACAATGGAGGGGCAATTATCACTTTCTTCTAGAAAAGACTGATTAATGTTACTATGAGAGAGATGCTATTTTGGATAGCCTGATCTAGTAAACTGTTAAAAGTAAAATCTGATAACAAGATAAAGATATACATAACTGCCTAAAGTCATTTTAATTTAGAACCTAACAGAAAATTTTTAAACGGTATTTTTCCTGAAAATAGTTAAGGCTTTCTCATTATTTTTTCCCATATTATTAAGGACCATTTCTATTTTTCTCCATGAGTCTCTTGATTTCAACAATCCTTCCATCAACATAAGCTCATCTGCTTCCTGCCTGCCCCACCACAGCTTGCTAATTTTCCATTTTTTCCCTCTGCAATTTTATTCAACTAAACAAATATTTCCAAATACATTCCTTGTCCAAGATACTACGTAAAGCATTAAGGAAGGATATAAACATAAAAATGAAAGTCACTGTCTTCAAGGTTCACAGAACTAAAACTTAATTTTATTTTATTTAAGAGCATTAGTGGGCCTAATATTATCTAATGTTTATTTTTAAGGGTATAAAATGTAACTTCTTAGAATATGTTTCTGAATATGTAAACTAAAGAGATAACAATACTTGAACTACTTAGAGGCAAATGGAGGTCAGAGTGGGTAAGAGTGCAGAACCTGAAGTTAGAAGACTTGAGTTCAGATACTTATTACTATGTGACCCTAAAATGGAGAAAATAGCACCTACCTCACAAGATTGTTATGAAAATCAAACGAGATAAAAATGCACAAAAACCTTAAAGCACTATACAGCACTAGCTATTATTACTACTAAACTCACAAGATTGCTATGAGAATAGCATTGTGTAAATGTTAAAGCACTATAAAATTATGTTATTATTGAGACTGTATTAAAATCACTCTACAGTCATCTCAAAAACACAATATAAAAAGAAACATTTGAAAAACTCACCTGTAAGGTACAATTTTCATTTCTTTCAAGAAACTTCACAAATCTTTGTACAACTCCTGGTTTTTGTATAACTTCATCAATAGGTGGATTCGGTTCTGAAATTTTATAATTGATTTATTTTACAATTTTATATTTTAAAAATTACTAGATTATTTAAATGTCAGTTCTTGTCCTTGATCACTAAAGCAAGGAAATTGTTCCCTGGCCAACTCCTAAAATCCTCAAAATTATGGTCATAAGATTTAGAAAGAAAAAATGGTCTGGTTTTTCTTTCTTTACAAAATAAATAATTGTCATGAAAGTTAGTTTCAAAGCAATTTTTTTTCCCTATTAGCCTTCAACTATAAAATACTGGTATCTTCCAACAGGAGAAAAATCTTTCAACTGAATACATGAAAAAATTTTGATAACAAACAAAAGATTTAGATAGACCAGTGGTCATTTCTTTAACACACAGATATTCCCAGGGAAAAACCTGGGTGGAGGTACTAGACAAAGAATTTAAAAAAAAAAAAAACACACAGGAATAAACCCATCCATGTAAAACTGGGGCCTTGTGTTTTGAGCTATGGGTTACAATTGTTATTACTGAAAGTGTTCTCTCCTTCCTCAATGTTCATAAAGCAACCTATCATATTCTACTTGGTTTGACTCATGTGTGTGCATGTCCCATCTCACTAGTACACTGTGAATTAGGCATCTATTATCAATTTTATATCCTTCAGCAATTGCTGCACATAGTAGGTGCATAATAAACTGTTTAACTTGAAATTAAATATTGTAGCAGTGACGCTGAGCCGTTGACTCCAACTGTTTCTTCATTTTGCTTTATTGTGATCTTTTGATTCTAGGAGAATATTAATACTTAGAATCCTTTCTAAGCCTTCTATCTTTCATTGTCCCTCTGCTATGGTTCACACCTGTGAAATTACAGCTTCTAAGGTCAATCTAACATGACTAAAAAATGCTTTTAACTCTTCATTACTATAAAAATTATAGAAATATCCAATAGCCTCAAAGTACAGAAAATGTTTCCCCTAAAAGTTAAACAAATAACAGACCTACTAAGAAGTTACGAAACATCCTGCCTTTTTTGAATAAGAAGTTAAGGGGCTTTTTTCCCCTATTGTTAACAAAGGATAAGACATTATTAATACAATCTAAGAATGTTACTTCCTCTCTTTCCCCCTACCCTTTATTAAAAAAAAAATTTTAGAGGGTTCTAACTTT
Source organism: Vombatus ursinus (assembly GCF_900497805.2). Classification (NCBI taxonomy): domain Eukaryota; kingdom Metazoa; phylum Chordata; class Mammalia; order Diprotodontia; family Vombatidae; genus Vombatus; species Vombatus ursinus. Next base: position 6,870,274 of record NW_020946557.1, on the reverse strand, counting down.
TTCAAATTGTAAATTTCTGGGCTAAACAAAAGTCAGTGCTAATTAAGTAAAGTAGTATGAAAGGAAGCCTGGCACAGTGGAAAAGTGCTATATTTGGAGTCAAAGAACCAGGTTTTGAATTCTGGCTCCACCACTTAATACTTATATAACCTCGAACCAAGTCACTTAGCCTCTTTGGGCCCATTTTTCCCATTTGTAAAAGGAGGGTGCTGGACTAAATGACTACTGGGGTCCTTTCTGGCTCTCTGTGGGACACTGTTAACTCTGTCCCCTTCTTAACATATGGGATTCTGTCATTTGTTTGTAGAGAGGTGATATGAAGTAAAAGACTTCAAAGAACTCAAAGAGGAGTGGTAGGAATATTAGTTGTAGCACAAACATATAAATCTACAACTCAATCATTCTGTTGATAATTAAAATACATGTATTTTTATCTCTATTCACTAAGGGGGAATAAAATGTTTGAAATGTCAATTAAACAGGCTATGATACAAATTGCTCATTTTCGTGACTGAGTTATACAAAAATAGCAAAGCCACACTAAAATGTTACTTATAAGAGGTTGCCTTAATAAAATGCTGAACTGTAATAAATATACGAAGTCTAAATTAAAACCTCTTTAAATCTGAAATGGCAACAAGGTATCTTGTGGAAAGAAAGTCTTGCCTTTGGAAAGCAACTTTCGAAACTTCTGTGTTGCTGTAAGCTGTTGGTCAGCATCATCAGAGAAAATCATCTGCACCATATCAGCAGTAATAACTTCTTCCTAAAAATGCACAAAACACAGTATATTTAACACATATTTTTCTCTTATCATTCCATTTAATGTTTTGTTTTCATTGTCACCCTGTACAATATTGATTTAAAATATACCTCTGGAACTGGTACCGTAGAGCTGATATCTGGATCCTGGATGGGACTTTCAAGCATAGAGTCATCATTTGCTGGAAGGGAGACATTTCTACGTTTGAATAACTGCCAAAAACAACAACAACAACAAAAAAAAAATCAGCATCATCACATGAAAGTTTTTGATACTAATACTTTGTTCTGCCATATTAAAACATTTAAGAAGAGTGACATGAACAGCTATCACTTTCACAATTTTGACAATTTAAAATCAACACTTCTCATACGATGGCAGACAGTATAATAATTGGAAAATGAAGTAGACTGGTCATGTAATTAGTGAAAGAGACAACCAATAAACAGTTTCCCTACTCTACTAGAATACATGCCATGTCACCAGATCTAGAGGCAGATCCTTAGCACACAGGGCTGACAAACTGTCAAGGATTTCTGAGTGAAAGAAGTTGTTCACAGAATGAACTTCTGTGCCCTGTAAACCTTGGTTTTATCTTGGTACACTATTTGGGGATTATTTAAATATTTGAGGAAGGAGAGAACACTTTAGTAACAACAACTGTAACCCATAGCTACATAGATCCATCACAATAATCTGCAAATAGTGTACCAAGATAAAATCCCAAGTGTACAGGGCAGGTACTGTCAGTTTCTCTCACACATGATAGATACTTTTAAAAGAATTGATGTTTAGAAGCAAGCTAGAATTCTTCTGCAACTCTGGCTCCTTCTCTGCAAAGATTAAGGCTACTTCCAACCACAATCCCATCAATCAAGGCATCAATCCTACAGGTAGATGGGGAGCTACATGGCATGATTTCACAGGCCTCAGAAAATTCATCTGCTGAAAAGTATCTTCACTGACTTGCAGTAGGCTCTATCATAATCATAATCATCATAATAATAGCTAATAACAGCAAGTATTTAAATAGCACCTACTATGTGCCAGGCACTGTACTAAGGGCTTTACAAATAACACATTTGATCCACACAAAAACCTTGATAGGTATTATTATCCTCATTTTACAGATAAGGAAACTAAGGCAGAGGTTAAATGACTTGACCAAGATCATACAGCTAGTTAAGTGTCTAAGGCCGTATTTGAACCCAGGTGTTTCTCAGTCCAGGCCCACTGTGCCATCTAGCTGCTTCTAAAATCTCCCATAAAAATGCTGAGAGACTAGTACTTTATAACCAATTAAGATAAGTGGAGTATCAAATTAACAAAGAATAGTTTAAGACCCAGAGATAAAAGACATTTTCTGATTATTATGTAATCAAGGGAAAGAAGGATGGAGAGAGCAAAGCAGGATGAAACAGGATACTAGCAGAGAGGACAGACCTAAAAGAAACACTATAATGGGGCACTAGGGAAGGGAAGTACACACATTCTCTCCCTCTCAAATCAAAACCAGGTAACAACATAACTAAAACTCCTACAGTATCTAAATGACCATTGCTACTTGTCATTCTTCTATTACGCACTCTTCAATTACCAAATATTTTCCATAATTCGCCATTTCTACCTAATCACTATACCAATGCCTCCATTATGCATTTTTCATTGAGAGGCGACAATGACACCCTGCATTATGCTTATAGTCAAGTTAAGTCATGTCAACTAGCATTTATTAAGTGCCTACTATGTTCCAGGCACTTTGCTAAGCATTGGGGATACAAAGAAAGGCAAAAAATAGTTCCTCCTCTCTCAAGAATCTCGTGCTAAACATGGGGAGACAACAAGAAACTATGTACCAATAAGCTAGAGATATGATAAATTAGATAAAATCAGAGAGGGAAGGCAGTAGTAGGTGAGATGGGGGAAACTTCTTGAAGGTGGGCTTTTAGCTGAGTCTTTAAGTCAGGGGACTGGTATGAGGAAGGAGAGAATTTCAGGCACAAGAGACTACCAGTGAAAGTGCTCAGAGTTGGGAAATAGAGACTCTTGAGCAAAAGACAGCAATGAGTCCAGCGTCGCTGGCTCAGAGTACACTGAAATGAGTAAAGTGTACAAAAACTCAAAAGGTAGAAAGGGGTCAGGTTATAAATAAAGATCTTTAAATGACAGAGCACTTCATATTTGATCTTGAAGATAACAGGGAGACACTGGAGTTTATTAAATGAGAATGACATAATCAGACCTGTGCTTTAGGAAGATCAATTTGAGAGCTGAGTCAGGGATGGCCTGGAGAGAACAAAGACTTGAGTCAGAGAGATGAACCAGCAGGCTATTCCTAGTCCAGGAATGAGGCGATAAGAGCCTGCAGTTTCAAAGGAGAGAAGGAGGTGCAGATCAGAGATAGTACATGAGGGCCTGTACCAGGGTAGAAGCAGTGTTGTTAGAAAGATAAGGCTATATACCAGAGCTATTACAAGATGTTACAAAGATAAAAAGGACAAGATGTGGCAAGAACTGGATTGGGAAAGGGGAAACGGTGAGAATAAGGAGTCAAGGATGACACTTAGGTTGCAAGCCCAGGGGATTAGTGGTTCCATTAATGGTAAGAGAAAAGCTCAAAAGGGGAATGAGCTTCAATAAGGAAAGATGAGTTGAATTTCAGATACGGTAAGTTTTAGATATCCATAGGACATCCAGTTCAAAATGTCCAACAGGCAGATGGAAATTGCAGAATAAAAGTGAAGAGAAAGGTTAGGGTTGGATAAGTAGAACTGGGAATCATCTACATAACTGATAACTGAATCCATAGGAGTTGATGAGATCACCAGTGAAACAGCATAGAGGGAGAAGAAAAGAGGGTCCAAGAAAGAACAATGGTGGACATCCACAGTTAGTGGGGACAACCTTGATGAAGGATAACTGATAGGGTCGAAGGCTTCTGAGAGGTCAAATATGATGAGAACCGAGAAAAGGCCAGATGACATTATTGGTGTCTTTGCAGAGTTTTAACGATGAGATTGGAAATGAAACTACAGAGTTAAGAGAGTGAGAGGAAAGGAAATAGAGGTCTATTTTAGATAGCATTCTCAAGGAGTTGAGCCATTAAAGGGAGGAGAAATATAGGATGATAGCTAAAAAGACTGGACAGATCAAGTAACTGTTCTTTAAGGACGGGGGGGGGGGGGGGGGGGGAACATTGGTCTGTTTGCAGTCAGTAGGGAAACAACCAACAGGGGGAGAGAGCAAAGATTAATAAAAGAGTGAGGACAATAGAAGGAGAAATCTGATAGAGAAGGTAGGATTGAATGGGATCACCTGTGTGGCCTCCCCACCCACCCCACCCCCAGGTGTTGCCATGGCAAGTGGAAAGGCCACCTCCTCATGTGAGACAGTATAAAGGAGGAGATAGTGGTGGAAGCCATCTGAATGATATGAGATGAAGAGGAAACGGAGGAGGGCTTGGCCAATCACCTCATTCTTTTTTCATTAAAACAGGACAAGCTGAAAGGGTTGGTGGAGTGAGAGTCATGGGGGATTTGAGGAAGGGTAAAAAGGTTTAGAAAAGCCCAGTGGCAAGTAGAATAGTGAATGCATTAAAGGGTTGCAAAAGGGTTGTCTTGCTGCAGTGAGAGCCCAGTTGAGATTACATAACATAAATTTGTAGTGGATCCAGTCAACAGTTTTGTGGTTTTCTCTAGCTTCATTCGGCATCATGAATAGGAGCTAAGGCAGAAGATGATGGAATTAATGCAAGACTGTGGTTTGGCCAGTGATAAGATAAGGGGGAAAGGTATTTGACGGAAGAGGATAGTATGGAGTTAAACTGGTTCAACAAGGAGTTAACATGGAAGGGAAGAAAATGCAACCAGGGCAAGGTGACAGCCTGGGAAAGAACTAACAAGTGGAGGGACTATAAGTCACACTGAGGATAAAGAAGAGGGTTAGTGGTTGCAAGGCAGAGGGAGAGGTGGAATGATAAGAGATTATAATCAGATAAAGGAATCTCAGAGTTCATGAACATCTAAGAGGAACAACTGCTGGTGATGGCAAGTGTGTAAAGCTGGAGGTGGTCATGGGAAACGTGTAAATTCAGTAAAAGGTTAGGGTATTTGAGGGAATATTAATATGTATGATGGAATCCCCTAACATAAGAGCAGGAACTGGGAAAAGATAAAGGCAACGAGTCAAGCATTGAACTTGTTGAGGAAAGAATGAATGAAGGAAGCATCTTTTAAGCACAAAATATGTACAAAACACTAAACTAAGAATTAGGGACAGAAACAGAAACACTAGATAGCCCCTGATCTCAAGGAGTCCATATTCTAATAGGGAAGACAACATACATAGAAGGTTTCAGCTGCAGGATGGAAAAATTCTATGGTCCTTAGGGTACAGCCTCAAAGAAGATGTTAATGTTTCTTTAATGTTATTACCACAGATAAAATTATATCAGTTTCCAATTTTGAATTATTCGACAGTGCCAAGTAATTCAGTTGCAAGAACCTTCCTTCCTGGGTCTTCTGTAGTTGTGACTGTAGCACCTGCAGGAACAGTTGTCATGCTGCACAGGTGTTACTTCCCAGAATGATAGTTGAGAACAATGGGCTGAAAACAATGCTACTGCTCAGGCTTCTGGGTGCAAGGTCCTAGGCTATCTCCATCAAGGTCAGAGAAGAGATGGTGGTAGTCTCTCAGTGGTAGTAGACTGACTTGCCTGGCCCATGACACCTCCTGTCCCTCACTCACGGTGCACTGCTGCTTCATCCAGGCTAGCTTGCCTGCCCTGTATGTGGCAGCTGATTGACAATTGGTGGGGATAGTTGGCCCCTTCTTCACAAGAGTTGCTTCCCCAGATGAGAGTTCTGCTGGAAGAAGGGCTGATAATGTAGGGGTGCTATGACCCTCAGGGTTCCTGTGCCTGACTGCTGGTGGCAGATGGTCAGCAGTTGTTGCTGGTACTGATATGGAAACTGGACCTCCTGTCTTCAATGATTTCTCCTAACAGATACGAGACAGGGTAGCGGTTAAGTCTAATGGTTTGAAGGAAAATTTTCTGGAGGTCAGTAAATAATAGTTACCAGAATCTTGACTGAGTGACAAATATGAATTGAATATCAAAAGAAGAAAGGCTATTCAGTGATGGAAGGAGAGTCTGGAAGTGGCAATGAGGAGCACAGAGTATCCCAACACCCTCATCGAGTCCCAGAGGTATGAATGCAAGTGAAACCAATGCTGAAAAAAGGAGTCAGAGAAGCTGTGCCATCAGAAAAAAAGCTTGATTAATTTATTAACAATTAGAAAAGACCTATACTTTGGAATGGAACATAATGAGAAGAACTGGAAGTTAAATAAGTAATTCCTTGCATTACATCTAAAGATCAAAAGAAAATTTCCTCAAAAGTGTAAGCAGCATAGTAAGATAGAGAGGCAAAGCAGAAAAGATCAAAGATATCGTAGAAGGTATGGTTCTTAACAATTCATAAAGAAAAAAATAAATTGACAAAAAATGGTTATTGTTCTGATTAAGAGATGCATGTAGCCATTATATGAATAGTTCTTATATCTGAGACAGGAGCTGAAGATGAACGATGAGTTAGGGTGAGAATCAATTAAGAGAAAGAAAATAGGCCAGATGGCATTTGGTAAATTGGTAAATGTTGGTATTTTCAATGATCTAAAGCCAAGGGGGGGAGGGGATGACAGGACCAAAGCATCTTTGTAATTTAAATGTTGTACTGATTCTGTATGGTTACAAATATTGCAACACCACAATCTTTGAAGATTCAAAATTGTGGGTGAAATGAGACACATGACCTTGTCAAGTTGGTTACACTGTACAAAGCATAGGTATATACTGAAATTAGATGGGCTCTGTGGTCCCCTCCAAATCTAGTATTTCAAGACTCTAAAAAAGTTAGAGGCAGAATAGTCATAATATTTCTGATCACTTCCTACTTGTAATATGATTTTTCAAGAACAGATCATGCTAAAATAAAAGAATGAATTGCCACATAACCAATGTCAAACACTCTTAATTATATACATGTAATTTTGGATCCTTTCTTTCCTGATATGATCCCTATCCAGCTAAGTATCACAGATGACGAAGAACTGATAGTACCAATAGTCAGTCAAATAACATTTATTAAGTACCCACAAAGTGCCAGGCACCCTGCTAAGCACTGGGGATACAAAGAAAGGCAAAAGACAATTTCAGCCCTCAAGGAGTTCACAATCTAATGAGAGACAACATGTGAACTATATACAAACAAGCTATATGCAGATAAACAAGAAATAATCAACAAAGGGAATGAACTAGAACTAAGAAAGATCAGGAAGGGCTTCCCAGTCAGGAGACAAAGTCCAGAGTCTTCTTTAAGGAACAGCAAGGTCAGTGTTACTAGATTGAAGTGGGGGAGGGAAGAAAGGTGTAAGGTTTAAGAAGACTGTAAAGACTAGGAGAGGAGTAGGTTATGAAGGGCTTTATATTTGATCCTATAAGGGGTACAGAGCCAATGAAGTTTTTTGATATGTACAATGATGTATATGTCAGACCTTCACCTTAGGAAAATCACTTTGATAGCTAAGTGGAGGATGGACTGCACTGGGGGGAGACTTGAGACAGGCAAAATAGTAACTGAGTTATTGCAGTAATCCAAGAATACGGAGATGAGGGCCTGCACCAGGATGGCAGTAGTAAAAGGGGACAGAAGAGGGCACATGTGAAAAATATTACAAAAGTAAAAATCAGCAGGTTTTGGCAACAGATTAGGTATGGGGGGAAGAAATAACACCTAGATTTCAAGTCTAGGAGACTGGGAAAATAGTGGTGCCTTGATAATAACAGGGAAGTTTGGAAGGAGGGAAGGTTTTCGGGGAAAGACAATGAGTTCAGCATTCAACATGGTGAGTTTAAGGTGTTCTCAGAAGACTCAGTTCAAGATGTCTAATGGGCAGTTGGAGAAGTGGCTCCCAATCTCATCAATGGGAAAAGTGCTCTGCCCAAAGTTACTAATGATATCTTAACTGACAAATCTGATGATATCTTAGCAGTCCTCAACCTCCTATTGAATTGATAATGCAGACCATCCTTTCCTCCAGGATAATTTCTCCTCTCTGGGCTTTTATGACACCACCCTCTCCTGGTTCTCCTACCTGACTGAACGGTCCTTTGCCAGCCCATTATCCAACTCAAGCCCCCTAATTGGGGGTATTCCCCAATATCGTATCCTAGGTCCCTATTATTCTCTCTCTACACATTCTTTGGAGCCTTATTGGTTCACATGGGTTTAATTCTCTCCTCTATCGCAAAAAACTCCCAAATTTATATATCCAGTCCCAATCTCTCCCCTGAGCTCCACTCTGGCATCACCAACTACCTACTGGACATTTCAAACTAGATGTCCCAAGACATCACACACTCAACATGTCCAAACAGCACACATTGTTTTCCCACAAAACCAACCCCTCTTCCAAAATTTCCTATTTCTGTTGTTCAAATGCCAAATGTATGCTTTTCCTAAAAGACTATTTTATGGAGAACTCACATCAGGCAAGCACTCACATGGTGGTCAGAAGAAGTGATACAAGAACACTCTCAAGGTCTCTCTGAAAAACTCTGGAATTAATTGAGTGTAATGGCAGACACTGGCACAGAAATGTCCAGCATGGCATGCCCTCATCAAAGATGGTGCTGTGCTCTTTGAGCAAAGCAGAATTGAAGTAGCTCAAAAGAAACAGATGTGCAAATTTAGAGAACCCACCTCAAATGTTCACATGCCTGACATGTAGTAGAACATTCTGAGCTTCCCCAATTGATAAATGGTCAAAGGATATGAACAAGCAGTTCTCAGATGAAGAAATTAAAGCCATCTATAGTCATATGAAAAATTGCTCTAAAAATCACTATTGATTAGAGAAATGCAAATCAAAACAACTCTGAGGTACCACATCACACCTATCAGATTGGCCAAGGTGACAAAACAAGAAAATGATAAATGTTGGAGATGATATGGGAAAATTGGAACACTAATGCATTCTTGGTGGAGTTGTGAAATGATCCAACCATTTTGGAGAGCAATTTGGAACTATGCCAAAAGGGCTATTAATGACCCAGCAATAGCACTTCTAGGGCTATATCCCAAAGAGATCATACAAATGGGAAAAGGACCCACATGTACAAAAATATTTATAGCAGTTCTTATTGTGGTGGCAAAGAATTGGAAATTGAGGGGATGCCCATCAATTGGGCAATGGCTGAACAAGTTGTGGTACATGAATGCAATGTAATACTACTGTGCTATAAGAAATGATGAACACGCTGACTGCAGAAAAACCTCAAAGACTTGTATGGTCTGATGTTGAGTGAAGTGAACAGAACCAGGAGAACGTTGTACACAATAACAGCCACATTGCACAATGACTAATATTGATAAACTTAACCCTTCCCAGCAATACAAGGATCTAAGACATCTCTAAAGGCCTCTTGATGGAAAATGCTATCCACATCCAAAGAAAGAACTATGGAGTTTAAATGCAGATGGAAGCATACTATTTGCTATTTTTTTTTCTTCTGATGAGTTTCGTTTCCTTTCTGGTGGTTCCTCCTATTGGTTCTAATTCTTACTTACAACATCACCAATGTGAAAATATGTTTAATAGAAATCTATTATGTACAGCCTATATCAGACTGCTCACCGTCATGGAGAGGATGGTGGGGAAGAAGGGGGAGAAAAATTTTAAATTCAAAAGCATATGGAAGTGATTGTTGATAAATTAAAATAAATTAAAAAAAAAAAGAACATTCTGAGCTCCTATTAGTCTCTGATCAGTCAGTCAGACACACCATACACTTGACTCTAACACAGTGTTGTCATTGTGGTCCTCTTCTAGAACGAAGGACAACAACGAAGCAACCATTTCTACTGACGGCACCAAAATTCTTCCAGTCTCCCAAATTCATAACCTTGGGATTATCCTTGACTCCCCACTCTCTTTCACCCCACAAATATAATCAGCTGCTTAATCTTTCAGTTTCTATCTCCACATCTCTCACACCTGACCTTTCCTCTCTAGTTACAAGGTCACTATTGTACTTCTGACCCTCATTACTTCTTGCTTAGATTATTAAAACCACTGAATTGGTCTCCCTGACCCAAGTCTTTCCCCCAATCAAGTCTTTCCCCCTATTCCAGTTCATCCTCCATTCTGCTGCCAAGGTTATTTTAATTAAGCACAGATCTGATTATTTCAGTCCTATCCTCAATAAATTCTAGTGACTCTGTACTGGCTCTAAAATGAAATTTAAACTTCCTCTGTTCAGCTTTTAAAGACCTTAACAACCTTGCCCTAACTTATCTTTCTAACCTCATTACTCCCCTTTCTGCACTCTGTGATCCAGCCAAACCTGCCTTCTCTCTTCCTCATCAAGACATTCCATTTCCCATACCATGCTTTGGTACTATCTGTCCTACATGCTTGTAATGCACTCCTTACCTCTGGCTTACAGAAGTCTCTTCCTTCAAGACACAGTTCAAACACTACCTTCTAATTGAAGCCATTCCTGCTTTCTACTACTGCTCTTCTCAAACTAGCTCGCATCAACTACTTTTTATATATTTATAAACGTATTTTCCCCCCATTTGAATGCAAGCTCCTTGAAAGTAGGGACTGTTTCATTCTTTGCACCTGTACTCTTTGTACTATAAAACGATAGTGAAAGTTCAAATAAGATTATAGGAAGTGTTAAAATTTTAAAAAATTACAATTTCACTCTTTTGAAGTATTCTCTAATTCAGACTGGCCATCTCATCTCATGGGAAGGAAGAAAAGGCAGTCTGGAGGAATGATTTCAAGAGCATAGGAAATTTCCAATGTGGAAACTCCCTCGACTGTTAACATCTAGTCTAAGAATTAGTGAGATCTGATGATACAATCCTGACAACCTTTCCTTTGTTGAGAACAAAGACTCCAAACGTTCTTAGTTTGCCAAGAGACTGCATGGACTGTAATAAAGTTAAGCAGACACAATCCTTATATTTAATTACTACAAAATCAATTGTCTCCAACTGAATAATAGTAAAACTCCCAAAACACATCTCAAATAATATTTACATGGTAAATCACTACTAAACATTCAAAGAAACCTACTTGTTCTTCCCTTTTTTGCTTTCGAAGTTGTATTCCTTCTTCTTCTCTTCGCCTACGCATTTCTTGAGGATTTAATGCTTTATTCTTGTAACTTTTCATTCTGTAGTTATCTTTCCCCGGGCTTGCCATGGCATCTGGTGGAAGAAAAAGTTCAAACACAAAGATGACACTCCAGACAATGAGATGCCATATTCTAAGCTTAAACTGTCCAACAAAACTATTTCGTAAAAAGTCTGCAATAAGAACAATGGTTTTCCCCTCAGTGCAAAAATCAGACTAATGTAACCAAATATTTTGGGAATAAGAAATCAAATATTTAAAATATCTAATCTGCCATTCCGGTTACTGACAATCTGATTAGAGAAAGCTAGGCAGCAGAGTGGATAGAACGCTGAATTTGGAATCAGCTTGAGTTCAAATCCTGACTCATACATGGCAATGTGGCCCTGAAAAAACCTCTAAACCTCACGGAGCTTCCACATCTGTAAAAGGAGTGATTACAGCATCTACCTTTTAGGATCATAAGAGTCAAATGAGTTAACACAGATAAAGTGCTTTGCTAACCCTTAAAGCTTTATATAAATGATAGCTATTATTACTACATTTGATATTCAAATGCTACTTCATGCATGTGAAAGTTTACCTAAATTAAGTATGACCATTCATAATGTAATTATATTGAATCCTTCCAACAGCAAACATGAGTGTAACCTTTTAGTTTGTTAAGGATTTTTATATGGATTGTATTACAACAACCCTGCAAAGTACCACAGGCATCACTGTCTCCATTTTACAGATGAAGAAACTGAAGGAATGTTAAGTGACTTGATTTGTCCCCAGTAACATCCCTAGTGTCACAAGTGGGATTCAAAGGCAAGTTTCTTCTGACTTCAACTCCAGTGCTTTCCCCACTAATCATGATGTAATAGTATACTATTACAACTATGTATTATTATACTGTATATAGTAATATTGTTTATTATTGGCAAATGTATTATACTGTATATATCATAATGTATATTATATTATACATAAAACTATGTATTACTATTAACTAGTATACTATGTAGTAGTAAAACTATCATATCAATTATAACTGATAAATTCACCTTAGCAACAGTGCACATGTCCACGTTACTATTTAGAACAGATTTAATATAAACAGATTTAATATAAATATAAACACTGTGTTCCACTGATTCATTTCTTATGTGAAGATTGTACAACTCCAACAGTACCATTACCTCATGGAGGGAAAAGACCAAATCATATAATTGTGAAATAAATTAATAGTTATGTGTTCAATAGATGATAAATGATTTTTCAGAAATGAAGATTTCATAGGATCCTTTTTCAAAATACTAATTCTACACAAATGTTAAGTTGTAGTAAGATCTTTCTACATAAAATTATCCCAAAAAAAATTTATCCTGAAAATTTCAAAAGAGTTTGCTCATTTTCCTCCTTAGGAACTAATTTATCTATGTTTGCAATCCTCTGTATCTTATCAAAAAGCCGCCTTATCACTCAGCTGCTCTAAATCCAAATAGTATGATCTGAGGATGACTTCAATGAGACAATTTCATTTGTAATAATATAATTTTTAGAGAGGCTGTACTTTAAAGCCTGATGACTCACAAAACAGTCATTTTTTAATGCCAGGAATGATAATCAAGCATTGTAAGGCTGTCCTATATAGGATTTATTTCCTTTTTGCGCAACCATGTACTTATTTTCTGTTTATTCCTCTCTCATACTGGAAAAGAAAAATCTAATGCACAGCTAAGAACTTAGGACCTAGAAAAGAGTTTTAATACTAATTCTGGTACTGATTTACTGATATCATTAAATTACAACTTCCATTCCTATGTTTTATCAGTAAAAATCGATATAAATATGGAAGGCAGAAATGCGTGAACAATGCAGGTAAACTCACCAACAGCTAATGAAGCAACAGTTAAAATAAATATCTTGACCCTAAGTACCCTCCCTTTATATAGCTAGAACTTGTTTACCAACCAGGAAACTTAAATGTTCCCACTCGGAGATCAATTGTTAAGGTTGTAATAAGCAATTAGAATCTAGTACAGAAGCTTGTCACGTATTCTTTAAGCATGTTTATAAAGCTCTTAACACAGTAGCTGGCACACAGTAGTAGCTTAATAAATGCTTGTTCCCTTTCCCCATCTTTAGAAGCCTTTTAAATTACTCATTACCCCATGTAAGAATTTTATCATGGAATAGGGGGGCAAGCAATCAGAGGGGAAGGTCTAACCCTAAGGGTCTCATCAGACACTAAATAAGAAACCGATTTAACCCAGCGCGTCTTCAGTGACGTCGAAAACCAGGTGCAGAACAGCTGAGGTTTGTTAACCCAAGTGCCCCGCCTCTGGGGGTCCTCAAGGCCACGGACTTCCCCGCCCCTCCCCCCCACCTCCTCCAGGCATTAGAAAGGGACCAATAAGTGGTGGGGGCCAGAAAGCAGCCGACCCTCGTTACCTCCGGGGCTGGGAAGGGGAGGTTACTAAACAGCCACGACCCCGCCGGGGGGGTCCGCGCGATCTCGAGCCCAAGAATAAGGACCGCCGAGACCTCACCCCCCGCAGGGTTTTCGGGTCAGCCCAGCGCAGGCACGAGCCTCCTCCGAAGCCCCAGGGGGGTGTTCCCCGCTCCCCCGGCCAGACAAGGCCCAAAGCCCAGTCACTGCCCCTTACCCATCGAGAGGCCAGGTTCCGCACTCGGCTGCTGCTTCCCGACTGCTCGTTAAGTCGTTTCTAACGCCTCCGCCGGCTTAGCAGCTCAGCTAGTTCGCCGGGTAGGAGCTTGGCTGATGCGTTCGCAATCCAAAATGGCGGCCGCCCGGCGCCCCCTCCCCGAGACCCCAGAGGCTCCGTTCCCAGCAGCCCTTGCACCCGGCGAGGAGCTCCTGCCCTACGAAGTGGGAGGGAGAGAGGTGCGAGCCCTCAGCCTCGCCCACTCAGATCGAAGCGTCTGGCTACACCGGGAGGGGGACGCGCTCAGGAAGAATGCTGGGAAAAGTCGACACCTGTTTTGACGCATGCTCTCTTTCTGCCCTCCTTTCCCTTACTTTGCTTTCTCTTCTAATCTGTGACGCTTATGTGACTGAGGTTTACTATGTGACCTGCCCAGGGTTATACAGGATTCCGAACCCATGTTCACAGACTTAAATCCTGTCCTCTTTTCGTTCTGCTAAGAGACAGTTAACCCAGAACCCAGGTTTAGGGTGTGATTTGTCTGGCACCATACCATCTACAATCGTCTAAGTTCTTCTGAATCACAGTGTCCCATTTCCTTCAGTTCAGCAAGCATTAATTGCATACAATTAGAAGTACCTTGGCTTAATGCAAAGAGCGGTAAATTTGGAGGAAGGAGACCTGAGTTGGAGTTTGGGACCTTTAAACTTGCTTATTGTGTGAGTTCTGCACACCTCCCCATTTCCTCACTGCTCTGCCCCGAGCCCCATCACTGAAAGATGCTAGGCAAAGATGACTCACATATGTTGTTTACTAAGTTCTCAGATGATGAGATGACGTTGAACCCATCCACTCCCAGTTTTTCCCTCTATCGGATTTCTTCCCCTATCTTCCTCATTCTTTTTTTTTTTTTTCATTTTCTCCCTATTTACAGGCTCCTTTCCTTCTGCCTACTATCAGGATCTCCACTTCAAGACCACCACCACTACCCCCCCTCCCATTTTTTACTCCTGTCCTTTTACTATTAGGACACATCTTGTTTTCCAGAGCTAAGACCCAGCAAGCAAGCTGTGCCCTGAGCGTGGCATAACAGCAATCTTTTTCGTTCACCCTCTGGATGAACTCAGCCACAGCAAAAACCCAGAATTATTTCACACAGCTCCAGGTGGTCTCTTAGCTTGAACCAAGCATCTGTAGTCCCCATGTTGCGGTGATGAAGTCCTGCTATGAGTCAAACTTGTTTCATTGTTGCTGTTACCCCCACATTGTCAGGGCTACAGCTTAGTTTGAATTCACTAGTATGTGTATTAAGATTTGCCCACACTAAAGAGGGTCTCTTCCTAGAGGAAGCCCTGGCGTATGTGTCTAGTTTCTGTTCTCCAATGGAATAAAGAATATCTCTCCTTTTTAGGAGGGGAGAGATGGGGGAAAAAATTTGGAACTCATCTTATGGAAGTGAATGTTGAAAACTAAAAATAAATAAATTTTTTAAAAGAAAGCTTTTTGCTTATAACAACCATTAGCTTTTTGGTCTTGTCCTGCTTTGTTTTTAAAGTTAACTGTGGTTTTGGTAATCTGTGTGAGCTCTCTGGATTTTTTGCTTTGTTTTGTTTTTTAGAATTAACAGTGCTTACAAAATTTCTGTAACTCTTTGGTCATTTGTTCTCATGGTTGACATTACAAATAGGCCTATATGTATCCCATGCTTTAAAAATAATAATAATAATAATCCCACCAGTCTAGCAGTTGCCCTATAAACTCTTTAAGAAAGTAATCTACAATGAGTACTTCAACTTCCACTCTTTTCAATCTGTTCTAAATCCTCCATAATTTACCTTCAGACCTCAACATTTAATTGGAACTGTTCTCTCCTAAATTACCAATGATATTTTAATGGCCAAATCTAACGGTCTTTTTTTCAGTCACCATCCTTCTTGACCTCTCAGCAGCCTTCCACACTATTGAATCACCCTCTCCTGTATTCTCTTATTTTCATGAGAAAATGAAAGAACTGCTTCTGGTTCTGATGGGGTATCATTCAGTTTCAGAAGCCAAGACCTTTGCCGCTTTTCGCCAAAAGGAATTTGGCTCCCATTTGTTTACAGACCCCAGAAAACCCTTAAACTTTTAGATTCCTTATAGACTCCCTTTATTTCCCTTTGAAAGCCTTAGCCTTACCTTTTGATCTTATTCAGATGCACCTTTGCCCCTAGCCCTAAAAAGAATCTGGCTCCCTTTTGTCTAGTGGTCCCACAAAACCCTTAAACTTTTAGGTTCCTTATCCACTCTTTTTATCTCCCTTTGAAAGCCCTAACCCCATTTTCTGATGCTTTCAAACTTTCTCCTTCCAGTTCCTTTCATTATCTATTTCCATTGTTTATTCAATCTCTCAGACCTTCCAATGGGAATTCTCAACTAGACCCTTTTCCCAACCACCCCCCCCTTCCTCTGACCACCCAAAGTTACTTTAGTGTATATAAGATCCACCCTGGCCCCCATTCAAAGGCTGAGACTTTCTCATGCCCAAAAGGCTGAGACTGTCTCATGCCCACTCGTCCCCATGGGCACGTTCAGGTTCCTTAAGAGTATGTCCTATATGTTTTATCTCTCTTTTTTCTTTAAGGCATTTGGGGTTAAGTGACTTGCCCGGGGTCACACTGCTAGTAAGTGTCAAGTGTTTGGATGTTTTATCTGTAATAAACTTTTTCTCTGGCTAGAAGAAGATTTGAGTTGAATTCTTTTAGGCAGGGTCCAGCGCCGCAATCTTGGGGTTTCCCAGCACCCCAAAACCTCTAGACCTCTTCAGTTCTTCTACCAGTCGGATTGCTCCTTTTCAGTTTCCTGTACTGGTTCTTCATCCATGTCATCCTCATAACAGTGGTATCCCTGGGCCTTCCCATATTGTTGAAGTTTAGAGTTGGGAGAGCTGGTTCAGGTGTGAAAGAATTCACTTAGACCTTCTCTGTAACCATTGGGAGCTGTATTTTGTCAAAGCTTCACGGGCCTGAGGTTAGCAAGAAGCTAAACAAAGGGTGTGGATATAGGAAAAGACCCAGGCTTATATAGACAGAAAGCTACACAGCCTATAGGGTGATGACATATATTTATGATTTCTTATGGGAGTTGGAGATTAGGGACAGGATAAGAACAAAAGATGAGGAAGATGGTTGTTTACAAGATAAGAAAAAACTGTCATGACATAGAATGAGGAAGATGAATGACAGCATAAGGAACACAGGGTAAGGGAGACAAAGGCAATTCTTTTGGTACAAGTTGTATGACATTTCATAAGGGGAAAAGGACTTGAGAAGTTCTCAAGTTCTAGGATCTCAAGGTACAGAATAGGCTACAGAATGAGCCTCAAACCCCTTCAGGGAGGCCTGGGAAAGTAACCCTTAATATTATTTTTAATCCTAGGGCACTCTTTGTACCCACCAATATAATTTCACTTAGTGATCTAGGCAGCAACCATAGATTTATGTATCATCTCTATGCACCTTTCCAAGGGAGACTAATAAGTACTTTAAGGGAAGCAGGTAATTGGGGCCCCTGGGTTAGACTACTCTGCTCTCCTGAGAAAGAGTATATCAGACTAGAATTATGTCTGTCTGCCCCCCCCCTTCCAAAAAAAATTGCTAGTCCAGGGGAAATGATTTTTTAGGTTCAAGCTGATTTCCTAATTACTATCACTTAATGGAAAAAGAAGTACCCCAAACTAGATCCAAAGTCTTGAACCCTTTTTGCCCTTCCCATCAACTGCTATTTATACAAAAACTATGCCATCTAATAAACAGTGAATAAGCCCATTTATCCAAGTTAATAGTAAATAGAAATCAAAGAAGTTATACAGATAAAATACAAAACAAATGAGCTCTCTTATTGGGAGGGAGATATCTATGCAAAAAGAGAGTCCCCATCAAATCCAAGGGGAAATTTCTCAAAGTTGTAGTATTTGGGAAACTGTCTGAGGCACAGGCTCTTCTACATATTGACTTTTCATGAAAATCTTTCTCTTTCTAGGGGCCTCTCTCTCACGTTCTCTAGCAAAGCTGAAAGCTAGAATGAAAGGCTCTAGTCCCCCAAACACCTCCTCTCCCTTAGGCATTGGGTGTCCATAATCATTCTCTCTACCAATGAGAAAATTCTTATGTAAATGTACCAGGCTGGAACTCTAGGTTATGTGCATCTATATATCTTGCCCTATTTACTCTTCTGAGTGCTGGCCCTGCATCACTTTTGGATATCTTGAATTGTATTTCCCTTAAACAACTCAGTATGTGCAAAAGAAACTTCATTATCTTTTCCTACAAACCAGGCCTGCACAACTTGCAGCCCTCGAGCTGTTTTCGGCATGCCAAAGGATTTCCTCTACATACAAAGAAGGTTTTCCTCTACCTTTTTCTGCAGGATGCCTGAAATCCTTTGGCTTGCTGCAACCTGCTCTCTGGCCACAGCTGGGGACACAGGTTGTGCAGTTCTGCTCTAAACCCTCTCTTCTTTCAAACTTGCCTATTACCGTGGAAGTCATGATGCTCTCAACCGAAGTGTCATCCTCCACGCCTCACTCACTCACTTCGAAAAACCAGTCTCTTGTCAAATCTTGTCATTTCTACCTTCACAATATATCTCCAATATATGTCCCGTTCACCCATATAACCAAACCCATTTTAGGTCCTCATAATAATAAAAAAGTATTAAGTGGTGTTTATATAGAACTTTAAGGTTTGTAAAATACATATGTTGATCCTCAAAAATCCTGCAAAATAGCTATAATTATACCATTTTACACATGAGGAAAGTGATGCTAGGAGAAGCTATGTGGCTTTTCCTGAATCACATAACTAGAAAGTACATGAACTCAAGTCTATCTTGACTCCACATCTAGAATCTATCTACTGTGCCACTTAGTTCCCAACACCTCTCTCCTGCACTACTGCAATAACCTCCTAATTCATTTCCCCACAAGTCTTTCCCCACTCGATTCTACTGTCCACTCAACTACCAAAGTGATTTTCTTAAATTGTAGGTCTGATCATGTCACACCTCTCTTAAAGAGCTTCAGTGGCTCCCTATTTCCTCTAAGCTCAAATGTAAAGTCCTCTGTTATTTAAAGTTCTTTACCACTTGATCCTTTTGAGGTGCAAGGTATTACCAGCCCTTTTAGAGTTTCCTCCCCAACTCTATACAGCTGCATTGGCCTTCTGATAGTTTCTTAAGAATTTGACGATCTTCAATCTCTGTGCCTGGAAGGCTCTGAACCCTCACCTCTGCTTTACTTTTCCTTCTTCCTTCAAGACAGCTCAAACCACACCTTTAGCTGAAGATCTTTCCTGGTCTCTACCACCCCTCCCCCCCATGCTTTATATATATGTTGTATGTAACTGGTTATTTATATGTTCACACATTTAGAGTGTGAGCTCCTTAAGGGAAGGGACTGTTTACATTTCTCTAGATCCCTTCTACCTTCATCACATCTCTTATATGTGTAGTCTTCTCTCCTCTGACATTTCCACCATCCTGTTGCAGGCCCACATCCCCTCATGTCTGGATGATTACAATACCACTGTGGCCTCAAGTCTCTCCCTACTCCAGTCCATCCTCTACTTAGCTGTCAAATTTAGGTTTCACTGTCACCACCTATTCAAAAAACTCCAGTGGCTCCTCATCCCCAGGACTGAATGCAAAATCATGTTTGTTTTTTAAAGCCCTTAATAACCTGACTCCTTCCTACCATTCTGGTCTTCTTATATGTTACTCCCCACTCCCTTCCAGTGATACTAGTCTCTTTGCTATAGCAGAATAAGACAGACCTTCTCCTAACTCTGTACACCTTCACTAGTTGTCTCTGGTACCTAGAATTCTCTCCTTGCTCATCTCTGCCTCCTAACTTCCTTGGCTTCCTTTGGGCTTGGCTAAAGTCCCATCTTCTGTAGTGCTGCTTAATCTTAATGATGCAGGTAGATGGTTCAATGTATAGAGTGTTGGGCCTGGAGTCAGGAAGACCTGAGTAAAAGGGCTGGGCCTCAGAAACTTACTAGCTGTGTGACCCTAAGCAAGTCACTTAACCTCTACTTGCTTCAGCTTCCTCAACTGTAAAATGAGGATATTAATAGTACCTACCTGCCAGAGTTATTGTGAGGATCAAATGAGATAACATTCATAAAGCACTTAGCATAGTGTCAGGCACATAGTAGGTGCTACATAAATCCTGATTCCCTTCCCTAATGGCTTTCCTTAGAGATTACTACCAATTTATCATATATGTGCATATATGTATAATATTTTATGTGTGTATGTATATGTATTATATATATTATATATATAATTTGTTTGTACATGGTAGTTTTCATGTTGTTTTTCTCATTAGGCTATAAGCTCAGAGAGAACAGGCACTGGTTTTTGCCTTTCTTTGTATTCCCAGTGATTAGTATAATGCATACATAATAAACACATAATAAATGTTTTTTGACTGATTGACCTTGGGTATCTCACTTAATTTTTCTGGGTGTCAGTTTCTTCATCTGTAAAGTAGAGAAAATAATACTCACTTGCAGGAAGTGGCGAAGTGCATCTTGTTTCACGCCTCTTCAAAAACAATGGTTCACAATTTTAGAGCTGGAAACAATGTTAGAGGCCATTTTTTAGTTCAACCTTTGCTCATTTTACAGATGAAGAAACTGAGGCTCAGAGAAGTTAAATGACTTCCTCAAGATAAGTGTAAGAGGCAGAATTTGAACTCAGATCTTCCCAGCTCCAAGTACAGCACTTATTTACTTACACTGTATTTTTCATCCTATATATGCCAGTTGTAACTGTTAACTTATTTTTTAGGTTTGATGTGGTAATCAATAAAGGTAATGTATAAAAGTAATTCATGGGTCAATGCCATTATTAGGTAAATAATAATACCACCTACTTCATTTGTGAGATAACATGTAAAGTGCTTTGCAAACCTTAAACCTTTATGTTGGATTGGGTAGTTGTATAAGGGTTTTTGTACCCTAAAAAATTACTTTTCTTCATTTACTATAAAGAAAAATTTGTTAAAAGATCTCTGAAATACTTTATCGACAGGAGGATGTGGTTATGAAAGCCTTCTCGTTGCTTAGTAGTTCTAGAGCGCGTGTCACCAAGTCACCCAACAAACAGTCCTAGATGTTTCCTTCCGCTCCTTGCTCCTTGCAGGCGGAAAACCAATTCAGCCAGTTCCAGCTGGGAATCCTTCCACATTTCCTAGTCATCCTTGCCTAGGATTAATGTGTTAATTTCAGGACAAATCCAAGAGAAGACGACTACAAATCCCAGCATGCAACGCGGTGGAGGGAGGGAGTTACGGAGCAGGAAGTGCTTGACAATCCAGTCTGCGCAGTGACGGAAGGAGGGCGATTTAAAAATCGAGGAGCCAACGCCTTCCAAAAGCGTCGCCAGGTGCAATCGGATGATTCGCTCTTACTTCTCCTGGGGGCCCGTGGCCGATTTGGGGTTCCCCTGTCCCTGCCGTCGAAAGGAAGGGCAGAAGTCAGGCGATTGAGGCTGGGGTAGCCTTTTAGGACGACGCGCTTGCGCAGTGCTCTCTCCCCGCGGGAGGAAAAGGTGAGTAGAAAGAAGCTGCTGCGGCTGCAGCTGCTTCAGTTGGCGGTGGCCTAGGTAGCTGCCGCCGCGGGGTGAAAGTGGGGGCACTACCGGGGCGCTGGGCACTAGTGCTGCGTTTTGAGGCTGCCCGGGGCCCCTCCCATTCCTTGGGCTCGGCTCAGGTTTCGTTTCCTTGCTGCTGACACCGGCTTCGCGTAGCCGTCGTTGTAGCCTGTAGCCTGCGACCTCGTCCCGAAACTGAAATGAGGGAGGCAGGGAGGCCCTGACAACTGCCCGCTCCTGCTCATTTCCTGAAGATGGGGGGAGGAGAGGGATCGAAAGATGGTCTGCTTACTGAATGAAGGCCCACCCGGGAATAGGGGTTTCTCTCCTGTTCACATCACCTGCCAGGTGTGTAGCTGTAGCTTCCTGAGCCTCAGTGGCCTGATTGGTAAAGTGGGTATCCATTTAACCGGGAGATAACCGTGCTAGGTGCTGGAGATGCAACCCACTCCTGTTCCTTGCCATTAAATGTGAAGAAATACAATGGGCATGGTTACCCAGATCAAGGAAGAATTTTCTCCAAAAGAAGATAGATGGTATTACTTTGTTTTTCATGTACATAAGTCTCATGAAAAATCAGGAAAGTTTTTTGCACATGTTTATTTTCTGTCTTGAGAGTTATGCTAGCAATGTGATATTAAATGTAGGGTTCAATTATACAGTGCCTCCTTCAGATCTGTGAATTGTGAACTTTTTATTGTCTTACTTAGTGTTCTGAAGAGGATTTTCCTTATCTAAAATCACGCAGATCGACATGAATTTGGAAATGTTGTTTTAAAAATTGTCGATATCAGATCGTACTATATTTAGTTCTTATTTTTCTAAATCCATATGCTATTTTAAAAACACATCAATAGCAGTTTTTTTACGTTCATGTCTATCTCTACTAAAGCTCCCTTCCATTACTACATGACAGTGTGGAAGTATTAGAGGCATACATATGACTTATTTGAGAACCATTTTAACCAAATTTAGCTATTTTCTTCACTAGGTTGGCCACAGGCTGATAGGCGTTTTGGACATAGCAATTCTAGATGACCATTTTCTAAGTTGGAGAGGAGCTGAAGTGATATAAAACAACATATAAACACTAAAGAGAATAAAGTGTAAAACACATGAAAATAAAAATCAACCAAAATAGAAAATGAACAAAAGTACTGGTACTGTGGAACATCTGAAAAAAGTACCAGAGGGTAGGGAGATGGACAAAGAAATAGCCCAAGACATTTTCAAATATATCTTTTTATATATCATATTTTAAATGATTAAACAAGAATTAACACTACTTACACATGCATAAGACCAAAAAAAAAAAAAAGCTACATGAATAAAATGCCTCACATTTCTGAAATCAAGATGTACTAGATTCTAGCAGAATATTAAAACTGGCAGAATATTGTTTTGATTAAGTCACTAAATGGTTCAGAAGGATGTTTAAGAGAAACGGAAAATTAATAAGAGAATTGTAGGCAAAGTAATCTTAAAGTAAAACTCCTATTTGTGATAAATAGGAAGTGCAAGTTAAAGATGCTTACGTATTTACATGATAGAAAAACTTTTAAAATGATTTTGTTGAGTTTGAATTAATAACACATAAAAATAGAAAGATGAATATTCCCTTTAATAGAATGATTTAAAGACAAACCTAAACCTAGTAAAGCTAAAATTAAGTGGAGCAAAATCTCTAATAACTAATAGCTCCCAACAATGCAAAGAAGACATTTTTATCAGCCAAGCAAATGGGAGGAATTATTGAAGACAAAACTGGGTTTTGTTTTACAAAGCTAAGAGGATTTTGTGTAACAAAAAAGGTCCTTCTAAAATGAAAAAACAAATAGGGAAAAATAGTTTGCAGTTAAATACAGAGAATAAAGGTCTGAATTCTAGGATCTGTAAGGAAATGATACCTACCTTTAATACTAATACCTACCAGTGAAGCAGTAGAAAATGGACTTGAGGAGCGGCTGGGTGACACAATAGATAGAGCTCTGGCCTTGGTGTCAGAAGGACCTGAGTTCAAATACAGCCTCAGACACATAATAGCTGTGTGACCCTGGGCAAGTCACTTAACCCCAATTGTCTCACTCAAAAAAAAAAAAAGAAAATGGACTTGAACGGTTTTTCAAAGAGGAAATAAAAAGGCCTAATAACTAAACATTTTTTGAGCACCTGTAAGTAGTATTAATAAAGGCATAAAACAATGTTTCCCAGTGTTGTTTGCTACTGTCTAGGCGTAGGAAATCTGTATCTTTAAGGCCACATGTGGCCTTCTAGGTCCTTAAGTGCAGCCTTTTGACAATCCAAATTTTACAGAACAAATCCATTTGGTCTAGGTGGATGTCCGTTTCAACATCTCAGTAGAAGAGGAAGTCTTCTACATAATCCTCTTTGGGAATGATGTGCTGATTTCATCAAGTAATCATAGAATATTAAATAACTTCCTTAGTGAAGTCCATAATCATTCAAAACAGTTAAACAATTTTCTTGGGCAGGGGAAAAAGCAAGTGAATAAAGAATGCCTATTGTCCAGAGGAGAACATGCGTTTGGAGAGAGAACCCATAGAACTGTCCTGTCCACGGGTATGTTGGATAGACAATACAGATAAACAACCAACTGGGATCCAAGATTTCGAAGGAAGAAGGGAGAGGTTTTGATTGCTTTGGGTAAATGGTGCAGTGCTTTTTTTTTTCTTTATGATCTTGAACTTCTCCCTGAAGTATAAGTCCATATTTAATATCTTCCCCAACCCCCCAATTATACTATATGACTGCAAATCATGCCATACTAGTCTCTAAGGAATCAAAATTTAGAGTCATTAAATGAGTAATAGAAGTATGGTAGATGTGAATAAGATGCACTATGTTGTCAACAATGAATCACCTGTAGAAAGTGGTCTTAAAGACAATAAAACATGTATGAAATAGGAAATAACCAGTTAATATAGTGAGAGCAAGATAGCACAGATGTAACATTAGTACCCATGTAATGCCAACAGACCTACAATAAGGTCCCCTTGTGAAATATATACGTGAATACATAGAAGAGAAACATACATAATATAACTATATAGGTGGCTTATGAGCTATATACTTTTGGAACGAGTATATTAACCAGGTAGTTCATTAAAGAATACTGTAGGGCCATACAATTACAAATAACAATATGATGATATATTATAAAATCTCTAAAGTGATATAAATTGACTCCATAGAAATGATAATATGTACAGTAACTACAACTGTAAATAAAAGAGAAGACAAAGCTGGAGGTAGAGAAAATTCAAGTGAACTCAGAATGAATTGAGTAAAAAATATTTTTTGTTTGGTATATGATCATTTGTTTCTGATTTTTAAATGCTCAGGTTTTGGTTTTTGTTTTTTTACATTGTTTAAAGCTCTAGAACCATGGGGATTTCCCATCAGTGCAAGGATTACCTACATCTAGAAAATTAAAAGGTCTTGAAGTATTGGAATAATATTTTCTAATTAGAAGTAATGGTGTGCTTTCATTTCTAGGCCCCTGTAATAACTATGTTTACCTGTGATATTTGTGGAGAACTAGTAGCCTCTGAAGAAGACATGAAAACTCATCTTCTTTTGACTCATATGGAAAATGAAGTGATTTGTCCATTTTGCAAATTGTCTGGTGTGAATTATGATGAAATGTGTTTACACATTGAAACAGCTCATTTTGAACAAAATGAAAATGAGAGAGACTTGGAGAAAGTTAACCAAGTACAACGTAGAACTCTTGATAGAAAAACTGAAAAAGAAAACTCTCATCACTATAGAATGGAAGTTAATGAAGATGTTTATTCTGCTTGTGCATCAAATGATCTGAAAATTACAGACCACAGGCACTCTAAGGATGCATCTTTAAAGTGTAAAACTTTTCATTCAGAGAATTTGACTGAACTCAGAGAGTTGCAAGAAAATAGACTTAATCAATCTGACTTAACTGAAATAAATGAATCACTGTCCAGTATCCCAGAATGTCCATTCTGTGGGAAAATAGAAGCATGTAATGAAGATTTGGAAACACATGTGAAAAAAAAGCATGCCAATCTTTTGGACTCTCCAGCAGAAGGTATAGTATACATTTTGTAATATAAGAAAGGAACAAGTATTTCTTATTTCTGAATTAGTTATATTTAAAAGGTTCAGTTGTTATAACAGGAACTGCACCTGCTGTTTCACTAGCATAGGAAACTTCTTCTACCAATGCAGTTTGATAGCTACTTTGCAATTTATAGTCTTAGAGACTTGCCTAGGGCACTGAGAGGTCAGGTCACTTACTCAGGGTCACATTAGCCAGTGTTTGTCAGAGGCATGATTTGAACTCAGGTTTTAGTGGTTCCAAGGTTGATTCTCCACTGTGCTACTCTACCTTACCTAATAACATGTGCTTACAAATAATAACTCACATTTATTAAGCACTTTAGTTTATATATACTTTCCTGTGAAAGCACTGTGAGGGGGTAGGGCAGTTACTATCCACATTTTACAGATAAGAAACTTCATTTTGGACAAATTGTGGTTTAGCCAGACACATAATTCAATTTAAATCAGTATTTACTTAACATCTCCTATGTTCTAGGCCAGGGGTGGGGAACCTGAGGCCTCGAGGTCACATGCAGCCCTCTAGGTCCTTAAATGTAGCCCTTTGACTGAATCCAAACTTCACAGAAGAAATCCTCTTAATAAAAGTGTTTGGGCCACACGTGAGAACTTAGAGGGCCACATGGATAGAGCACCGGCCCTGGAGTCAGGAGGACCTGAGTTCAAATCCAGCCTCAGACACTTACTAGCTGTGTGACCCTGGGCAAGTCACTGAACCCTGATTGCCTCACCAAAAAGGCAGAAAAAAAACAACTGGAAGGAGGGCATCAATATGAGTTATGGTGTTGATTCAAAGGTAGAATAGACAGGACTTATAACTTGCTAGTATCAAAGGACCCAAGACACTGGATACAATGGTGCTACCACACAAAAAGGAGCAAGTTTAGGAGAAAAAATAAGCTGTTTCAGGCATATTGAATTTGAGGCGCCAGTAAGACAGCCAAATGGAGCTATTATGGAGACAATTGCTAATGTGGTTCTGGAGCTCAGAAGAGAGATCGAGACCAGTGATACAGATTTAGGGGTCATGTTACTTGAAGGAGCGGGAGTGAATGAGATTGCCAAGAGAGAAAGTATATATAGGAAGCTAGATGTCGTAGTGGTCAAAGTGGATAGGGCACCTGAGCATGGAGACAGGAAGACCTGAGCACAAGGGTCTGGACCTTAGACATTTACTAGATGTGTGACCCTGGGCAGGTCACTCAGTTTGTCTCAGTTTCCTCATCTGTGAAATGGGGATGATAATGATAACACCCCCCCTGCCAGTGTTATTGTGAGGATAAAAAGAGATAGTGGTTATAAAGCACTTGGCACAGGGCCTGGCATAGTAAGTGCCATATGAATTTTAGCTATTATAATTATTATATCATCATCATCATCATCATCATTATTATTATTATTAAATAAAGCAAGAGAAGAGGGACAAAGCTGGACTCTTAGGAATACCATCATTTTAAGGAATCAGAAAGAAGATGGGAATTAGCAAAGAGAGGTAAAAGGAAAACTTTGTGAGTTTAGTGTATGAAGCCAAGAAATTTGAGGGCATACCCAATAGTGGGGGGAGTATCAAATGCCTCAAATGTCAAGGAGGATGAAGACTGAAAAACAGGCCATTGGTTCTGGCAATTGGGAGGTCATTGACCTTTTAAGAAAGTAGTTTTAATAAAGTTGTAGAGGAAGTAGAACCTATGTTATAAGGGCTAGTGGAAAAGAAGGTAGTGAAGAAATAGAAGTGTGTTTAGATAGCACTATAAATTTTAAAGCACTGTTAACAATTAGAAAATTAGGGAAGGATTTATGAGTGGTTTACTATGGTAGCAGGTTGTCAGCTTCTGCAACTGAAGAGCTTCCAGGGTGTTTGAGATATTTGATCAGGGTTACAGCTGCATATTCTTTTTTAGTGTTTGGGGAAGTAATATTTGGTACTTGTATACATCTTTGAATTATGTGAATATAGATTAAAGTTCAGTTTTAAATTTTTTGGGATAGGGGCCTCGGAGGTAAAAAACTAAGACTTGTTTTTCACTGCCATTTATTTTCTGTGATTTTAAAAAATTATTTCAATGCACTATTTATTTCTCCAAAGTACCTTTGATTCTGTATCCCCAGTGTTATTTTTAACCCATGGCTTAATCTGCATAAACACCAGATAAAACAGGTAAAAGTGCCCTTATTTAAAAGGATCATTAATCTGCCTAAGGAGAGAAAGTAACAATATGGCTTACATATGTAAGGGACAGACAA
This sequence comes from Vombatus ursinus, assembly GCF_900497805.2. Lineage (NCBI taxonomy): Eukaryota > Metazoa > Chordata > Mammalia > Diprotodontia > Vombatidae > Vombatus > Vombatus ursinus. Next base: position 6,842,650 of record NW_020946557.1, on the reverse strand, counting down.
AGACCTAACCCTGGGAATGGATCTAAAGAGTAGTTGTGGAAAAAAAAAAAAACAGAGCTAACTTGATTTATGTTTTTACAGGTCAAGATCAGCCATTCTATGAATGTCCAATATGTGGTCTTATCTGCACAAATTATCAGATCCTACATGAACATATCGATTTGCATTTAGAAGAAGGCCATTTTGAAGGTGAGTTGAAAAATGAAAATGTTGATAATTGCTAGGAAATACTCTTGTAATCTTGTACATCCATTATTTGATTTTAATTTCACAAGACAAAATCAATTTTGGAGAAATACCCAAAATTAATAATGAGTCATGCCAATAAGAATAAAGATAGTTAGGAAAGATTCTTGTTACTTCTCTCTTCCTCCTTTTCCAGTCACTTGCAAAGTCTTGTCAATTTTACCTCCATACTCCATCTTGAATCTATGCCCTTTGCTCCAATCCCATTGCCACCATTCAGGTACTTGACACTAACTATAAATAACAATCTACTACTGGAAGAAAGAAAGAAAATAGTGAGAAGAGTTGTGTGTATTTACAAATCTCTTTTTGATGTCTTGCTTAAAAGATAGCTAGAATCTTAACTACTTTTTCATTTAATCTGTTGAGATATGTTATTTTGGATGAAGAAAGTCTAGCCTCACACAGATATGTACTTGGAAGAAGGAAGGGTATTTGAATAGGCAAATAATGTCTTCATGTTTAATTATTATGAAAATAATTTTGAGCTTGTAAACCTCCTGAAAGGGTCTTGGGGACTCTGAGGAGGTCTGTGAACTATACTTTGAGAACTGCTGAGTTAGAGTGACTGGTTTTTCTTCTTTCTCTACTGGCTATCTGTTTTCAGTAGTAGTACTAATTCAGAGACCCCACTGAGCTTTCCTGAAGGTTGAAAGTCTAATAATTTCAGATAAAGTGAGAAGCTAGGCTCTTGGGGGAACTTAGTTTGGTGCCATCTTTATTGTTTTCTGGGCTAATTCAGATATTATCAGTTAAATATATATTGGCTTAGACTTGGAAAGAACATTGTTTTCTAGTATCACCTGTTAGAACTGCACTAAAGAAGATGATTAGTTGACCTACTTTTTAAAAATATGCAAGGAAAGTCTAGATGGGTAAATGTTATCTGTTGCCCCTTAAAATAATTTTCAAAGCTTTGGTATAATTTCTTCTGTTTAAAAACAAAGTCTGAGATTGTCATTCTATTAAATAATTTCAATTAAATTAGATATATCTGCTTCCTTAATTTTCCTCAGGACCTACTGTAGGTAAGATGTTGTGCTAAACTGTGGAACCTTGGAAGTAATGAGAAGCTGTCCCTACTTTTGAGTTTACAGTTTAATTAGAGAATATACACAAATAGCCACAATGTAGAACAATGGGTAGGCTCAGTATCAGTTGTATACATTGTAGCAGTTGATAAGACAAGGACTGGAAAGTACTTAGGTTTGGGTTGACAACCACTTGGCATTTTACTGATTTAGCTCATGTTTTATATGGAGTTTGTTTACTTACTGCTCTGTTGTGCTTTTGTCATTTAGTTTTTATTTTGATAAACTTTGCTTAGCTTGGACCTTTTAAAGTAGCTTTGCTGTAGTGGGAGTCCCATGTTTTGGTCTTGAGCTTAGCAGATTCAGTTTTGTTACATCCTCACTATATCATCTTGGACACCTCTCTGGCTCTCAGTTTCTTCATCTTTAAAGGAAGGGATTAGACTTAGGTTTCTCTAAATTTCCTTCTATCTCTTGTGATCCTTGTGAAATTTCTTGCTTTGTGCAGTAAAGTGGAAACTGAAATCATAAGTTTTGTAACTAACCCCCTCTGGAAGTCATGATGGAGTCTTATGGCAAAGGTGCTTCTACTCTAATGAATGTGGGGAAAAGGAGTAGAAGAATATAAACAGAAGGAAAAGGACTTGTGAAGGTGATTTGGAAAAGATAGCATGGTATAGCAGATAGAGCCTTGGATTTGGAGTCAAACCTAGATTCAAATCCCACTTCAGATATTTAATAACTCTTTGCCACAGTTTCTTTGTCTTATTGGCCTCTATGATCATATAAAATGAAAACTTCTTAGAAAAAGATATCCCAAAATAATTTGCTTAAGCTACAAAATTGGAAAGCAGAATTCTTTTGACTTACACATTTATTTATATTGGGAAAGGGAGAGGTCAAACAATAGTGGAAAGACATAAATAGAAAAAGAAATTCTATAGTATAAGTAAATTCAAGGAAATATAGATAAGAAAGGTAAGCTGTTGTGGGGTGAAGAGGTGGGGGAGCCTGTTGAAATACATTAGCATCAGAGTAGGGTAAGCAAAACTAATGGCAGGGACAAGGTATTGAATCAAAGGAGGAAAGGCATAAAAAATCAATCCAAAATAAGTAAAACACAAATCTCACAATAAGAACCTTGCATGTGATTGGATTTATCAGATAAAGTGTAAAATTTGGATTTAGTCAAAAGGCTGCACTTAAATACCTAAAAGGCCACATGTGGCCTTAAGGCCCCCCACCTCTTTAGACAGATTCACAGTTCCACCAACAGTGCATGAATGTGCTAACTTTCCTGCAGCCCCTCCAATATTTGTATTTTTCCTTTTGTCAGTTTTGACAATCTGATGATGGGCATGAGGCTGAAACCTCAGAGTTCCTTTAATTTGCATTTCTCTAATTATTAGTGATATGGAGGACTTTTTCATATGGGTAATTACTGCTTGAATTTTTTTTCTTTTGAAAACTTCCTGGTCATATACTTTGTCCATTTATCTATTAGAGAATGACTCTTTTTCTTACAAACTTGAATCAATTCCTTTTGTATCTTGGAAATGAAATCTTTATCAAAGAAACTTGCTGCAGTGATTTTTTTCCCCCCATTAACTGTCTTCTGATCTTAGCTGCATTTTATGCATTGTCATTATATCACAGATATCTGTCCTGGGCCATTTTCTCCCTCACTCCTATTTTACTTGGTGATTTCATCAACTCTTATGGATTCAATTATCTCAAATCTACATATCCATCCCAAACTATTCTGCTAACCTCTAGTCTCATATCTCCAGCTGCCTATTAGACATCTAGAACTGGATGTCTTGTAAGTGACAGTAAACTCAACATGTCCAAAACTGAAATCATAATCTTTCCTTGCAAATCCTTTCCCTCTTACAAACTTCTCTATCATTACAGTAGGCACCACTATCCTCCCAGTCCCCTCAGCTTGCGGAATCTTTGACTCACTATCTCTCACGTGGCATATCCAATCTGTTCCCAAGGCCTGTCAATTTTACCTTTGAATCAACTCTCAAATGTGCCCTCTTTTCTCCTCTGTTATTGCCACCACCCTGGTGCAGGCCTTCATCTCCTAACTCTTAGACTACTGGACTACTGCAGTAACTTGCCAGTTAGTTTGCTTTCCTCAGATCTCTACCCCAGTCCATCTTCCACTCAGCCATCAACAAGATTTTCCTGAAGGAAAGGTCTGAATGTGTCATACCTTCTACTCAGTAAACTCCAGTGGCTCACTATCACTCCCAGGATCAAATATAAAACCTTATTTGGCATTCAAAGCCCTTCATAACCTAGCCCTACCCTGACCTCCACCTTGCTAGTCTTTGTACACCTTGCATCACCCACCCCTGTGCTCACCCCCACCCACCTCAACCTTCAATATTCTTTGATACCTTGAAACTGGCCTCCTTTGCTGTTCTGCAAATGAGAGTTCTCCATCTCCTGACTCCAGCATTTTTACCTACTGTCCCTCTTGCATGGAATGCTCTCATTTCCTTCTCATTTCCAACTCTGGGCTTCCCTGGCTTCTTTCAAACCCCAGCTAAAATCCTACCTTCTACAAGGAGCCTTTCTCAATCTCTCTTCATTCTAGTACCTTCCCTCTGTTGATTACTTCCTCTTTATTCTGTATATAGCTTATTTGTACTGGGTCGTTTGCATGTTGTCTCTCCAGACTCTAAGATCATTGAGGACAGGGACTGTCTTTTGCCTTTTTTGGTATTCCTAGCACTAAGCACAGTACTTGGCACATAGTAGACACTAAAATATTTATTGACTTTTTTGTTTAAAATTTTACTTTGTTTAAAACTTTGACTTTTTTATTAAAAAAAAACTTTTTAATTTTATTTAATCAAAATTGTTAGTTTGGTCTTCTACAATCCTCTCCATCCCTTGTTTGGCCATGAACGCTTTCCCATGTATGTTCAAAAGGTAGTTTCTTGTTTCTCTAATTTAGATATAAGGCTTTTATATCTCTCTTGTATCCATTTGAAACTTATCTTGAGATACAGTAAATAGCGTTGGTCTAAACCAGTAGCAGTTCTTAACCTGCTTTCTGTAAACTTGTTTTTAAAAAAAAAAAAATTTTTAAGGCAATTGGGGTTAAGTGACTTGCCCAGGGTCACACAGCTAGTAAGTGTCAAGTGTTTGGTCTGAAGCCGGATTTGAACTCAGGTCCTCCTGACTTCAGGGCCGGTGCTCTATCCACTGCGCCACCTAGCTGCTCCCAAAACATTTTTTTTTGAAAAATATATTTCAGTCAGTTTCCTTTGTAATCCTTTGTTTTTTATGCATTTGAAAGCATTATTCTGAGAATGGTTCCATAGGCTTTACTAGACTGCTGAAAAATGATTAAAAGCACTTAATTTGTATCTAGCCTGTATACCAGGTGGCTTTCAGTTCTAATATAAGGATTATCAGCTTATGTAAGAAAATCTTACTATATTTCCATACATGGAGAACACCGTATCATTTTGGAGGGATGTTTTGGAGCTCAATGTTCCATTCAAAACTATTTTACTTAAAATAAAATTGTAACATAATTCTACCCTATTTTTAAAAATAAAATCTTAAAAAAAAAATCTGCCTTCTAAGACAAACCCAGGAGCTATATAAACACAATTACAGAAAACTCTTTTCATGCACATGAAGTCGGATCTAAATAATTGGAAAAATATCAATTGCTCATGGGTAGGCTGAGCTAATATAGTAAAAATGACAATTCTACCTAAGTTAATTTATTCAGTGCCATACCAATCAAACTACCAAAAAATATTTTATAGAGCTAGAAAAAATAATAACAAAATTCATCTGGAAAAACAAAAAGACCAGAATATCAAGGGAGTCAGTGAAAGGAAATGCAAGAGAAGGTGGCCTAGCTATACCAGATCTTAAATTGTATTATAAAGCAGCAGTCATGAAAACTACTTGGTACTGGCTAAGAAATAGAGTGATGGATCAGAGGAATAGGTTAGGTACACAAGACACAGTAGTCAATGACTATAATAATCTATTGTTTGATAAACCCAAACAGTCCAGCTGCTGGGATAAGAACTCACTATTTTACAAAAACTTCTGGGAAAACTGGAAAACAGTATGGCAGAAACTAGGCATCGACCAATATCTTACACCATGTACCGAGATAAAATCAAAATGGTTACACAATTTAGATATAAAGGCTGATAGTAGAGCAAGGAATAGTTTACCTGTCAAATTTATGGAGAATGGAAGAATTTATGATTAAACAAGAGATAGAGAACACTATGAAATGCAAAATTGATAATTTTGATTACATTAAACTGAAAAGTTTTTGCACAAATAAAGCCAATGCAACCAAGATTAAAAGGGAAGCAGAAAGCTGGGAAACAATTTTTACAACCAGTGTCTCTGATAAAGGCCTCATTTCTAAAATATATAGAGAACTGAATCAAATTTATAAGAATGCAAGTCATTCCCCAATTGATAAATGGTCAAAGGATATGAACAGGCAGTTTTCAAATTTAGAAATTAAAATTATCTATAGTCATATGAAAAAATGCTCTAGATCACTATTGATTAGAGAAATGCAAATCAAAACAACTCTCAGGTACCATGTCACACCTATCAGATTGGCTAATATGACAAAACAAAACAAAAAATGGTAAATGTTGGAGAAGATGTGGGAAAATTGGAACACTAATGCATTGTCAATGGAGTTATGCACTGATCCAACCATTCTGGAGAACAATTTGGGACTTTGCTCAAATGGCTATAAAACTGTGTATACCCTTTGACCCAGCAATACCACTTCTAGGTCTGTATCCCAAAGAGATCCTAAAAATGGGACAAGGACCCACATGTACAAAAATATTTATAGCAGCTCTTTTTGTGGTGGCAAAGATTTGGAAATTGAGGGGATGCCCATCAATTGGGGAATGGATGAACAAGTTGTGGTATATGAATGCAGTGAAATACTATTGTGCTATAAGAAATGATGAGCAGGCAGACTTCAGAAAAACCAGGAAAGATTTACATGATCTGATGCTAAGTGAACAGAACCAGGAGAACATTGTACACAGTAACAGCAATACTGTGCGATAACTAACTTTGATAGACTTAGCTCTTCTCAACAATGCAAAGATCTAAGACAACCCCAAAAGACTCGAGATGGGAAAATGCTATCCACGTGCAGAGGAACTATGGAGTTTGAATGCAGATCGAAACATACAATTTGCTCTCTTTTTTTGTTTGTTTGTTTTTCCTTTCTTGTGGTTTCTCCCATTGGTTCTAATTCTTTACAACATGACTAATGTGAAAATATGTTTAATATGAATGTATGTGTATAGCCTGTGTCAGATTGCACACTGTCTTGGGGGAGGGGGCGGGGGAGAAAATTTGAACTCAAAATTTTATGGAAGTGAATGTTGAAAACTAAAAATTAGGTAAAAATAAAATCTCATAATTAACTGTCAAAGATAGACATTTTATTATATATTATGCTAATAATTTTATCATTGGCCCTTCTGAAACCATATTCCCAGGGGTGAATAAAGGTTCTAATGACCTGGAATTGGCTCGTCAGCTCCAGCAAGAAGACGACGGACAGAGGATGTCTGAGGGGTCAAGACAAGAAATAGAAGAATTCCAAAAATTACAGGTATGGAGAAAATGCATGTATTTGGATTTTTTTTAAATTTGTATCTTTTAAAATTTGAATGTTTTTAACTTCTTCAAAGTACTTTCACCTGTAGTGCCCCTTTAAGTTCACAGCCACTTTACATGGTAGGGCAATTGTAGAAAAAGACGCAAAGAGGTTGCATGTCTTTCTCAAGATTTTAATTGGTGATCCATTGGGGAATGGCAGAACAAGCTATGGCATATGATTGTGATGGAGTACTATTGTGCTATAAGAAATGACAAGGGCAGGGGTGATTTCAGAAAAACATGGCAAGACCTATATCAACAAAATGAAATGAGAGAAGAATCAGGAGATCATTGTGCACAGAAACAGCTATGTTGTAATGATTATCAACAAGACTTGGCCACTTTGATCAATACAATGATCCAAGTCCATTCCAAAGGACTCATGATGAAAAAAAAACAATCTACCTCCACAGAGAGATCTAATGAACTCAGTGCAAATTGAAGTATAATTTTCTCACTTTATTTTTTGCTTTTTTTTGCAATATGGCTATTATGAAAATATGTTTTGCATGATTTCACATGTATAATTGATATCATATTGCTCACCTTTTCAGTGGGTAGGGGAGGGATGGAAGGGAGGGAGAGAATTTGGAACTCAAAATAAAAAAAAGAATGTTAAAATAATAAACAATAAAATTTTTAGAAGAAAGTAAAAAAAAAAAGATTTTAATTGGTGGCAGAACCAACACAAAAATGCAGATTTCCTGATAGCTAGTTGTTGGGGTGGGGTTTTCCCTTGAATTATTAAAGTTTTATTAAGGAACATTTCTCGTGGAAAATATTTTTGCATGAAGACGAAGATGAAATTGGAAGGGATATTAATTTTAACTGCTTATTTCAATGTGAATTTTTCAAAAGTTGCTGTATAGTCTGTGCCAGTAATGCTTATAAGACATTTAAAGAATCTCAACTGTGTGTTAGTTTGAAAAAACTATTTCTCTTTTGATTTCCTCATTTGCAAAATAATTGACTGCTAGTATATAGAAATAGAAAAGTTAGTTATTCCCTTGTCTTCCTTACCTTATATAAGTATGTGACTTTTATCAACATAGGAAGTTGCCAACTTACAAAAGGGTTTCAAATATATTGATTGTTTGGAAATTGGAACACATTTTGCCATGGAATGGTGTTAAGTGGTAGCTAGATTCTAAATACATTCCTCAAAAACCTTACGAAAGCAAAATGTAACTGTAATACTTTTTGTAATTAAAAAATAGTAAATAGTAAACAATACTGTTACAGATATAGGCTGAGCCTCAGTTTCCTCATCTATAAAATGAGGAAAGTTGATCTACATAAGCAGTTCTCAAACTTTTTGGTCTCAGGATTCTTTTATAGTCTTACATAATTACTGAGGACTCCAACAAGTTTTTGTTTATGTGAGTTATAAAAATAAGATTTTGGTATTACCATGAAAATGCTTTTGACTTCAAAGACCCCTCCTTAAAGGGTTTTGGGGATCCCCACATCATACTTTGACAACTACTGATTTAGACAGCCTTAAATTTAAATGTAATGTAGTGGCTCTTAATCTGTGATCATATGACATAGACTCATTTTTCCTGGCTAATTTTTCCTTGTTACCAAAGATACAAGACTTCCCTACTGTAGACTTAGAAATCAAAGCCTGCATATGGTCATTGTATTTCACAGGTTCCCAAAGTGGGTGATACTGCCCCCTGGGGGGCAAACAATGGGGGGGGCAGTAGTAGCCTCAGGTGCAACTGGGAGGAGTTGTATGAAAATGAGAGGGCGGTGGAAGCATAAACAAAGAAGAGAACAGAATTTTGAAAAACCAGTTTCATCTGTTGTGTAACAGTGTTAAAATTGGAGTGATTATATTATTTTCCAAATAAACACACAAAATGCAAGTTATAATTAATTAGCAGTCAAGTCGACCAACAGGTCTTAACAAGCAAATGTTGGCAGGCGAGTGTGTTGCGCGTTGTTGGGAAGTCTAGCATGCATCAGCAGGAACATATGCATGTAGTGACTTGTTTACAATACCCTATGGTTATATGACACAATATTGCATCATCAAAATTTCAATGGAGAGGCAGAGCCAAGATGATGGAGTAAAAGTGACTTGCTTAAGCTCTCCCCCAAACCCCTCCAAATACCTATGAAAAATGACACTAAACAAATTCTAGAGTAGCAGAACCCACAAAAAGACAGAGTGAAACAAATTTCCAGACCAAGACAACCTGGATGGTTGATTGGAAAGGTCTGTTGCACTGGGCTGGGAGAGGAGCACAGTTCAGCGGAGACCACGCAGGCAAAGACCTGGCCTCACTGAACCTGGAGCAGACCTCAGGGGACTGAATCAAGGGGAGCTGTGGCAATTTCCAGACTTCTCAACCCACAAATGCCAAAGACAACTTAGAAGGTCAGTAGGAAAAGTCTGTGCCCACAGTGAGAGAAGCTTGGTCAGGCCCCAGTCCTGGCGCAGCCCTGGGGCGGCAGCTGCTTCCTGAGCTCTGGGCCCACAAATGGAGGGGGGATTGAGCAGCTGATCAGAGGGGGATTGCAGGGATCTCTTTGCTGGTGCTGAGGTAGGATTCTCTTGCTTTGCCTGTGCTTGGATCTGAGTCGAAGTCCTGGGTGGCAGTCCTGGGGTGAGGAGGAGCGCTGGCATGGTGGGGCTTGTAGTGGCAGTGGAAAGGGAATCGTCCTCACAGTTCCAAGGCAGAAAAGAGTGCTTGTGGTCATTCATAGACCAGAGCACAGGCCAGGAAAGAAGTAAACACCTCACCTTTGATCATACCAACTTAGAAGAACTGAAAATGTATAGGTCCCTAGAAGTATCTCTGAAAACAGCTGCACAAAAACCCCTGAAGCTTGGGACAGTACATTCTCCACACTGGAAGCAGACCCCTACCTTAGCAGTTTAATAGTCAAATAATTGACTGGGAACATGAGCAAACAGCACAAAAAAAGTCAGACCATAGAGTCTTACTTTGGTGACAAAGGAGATCAAAACATACAACCAGAAGAAGACAACAAACAGTCAAAGCTCCTACAACCAAAACCTCCAAGAAAAATATGAATTGGTCCCAGGCCATGGAAAAGCTCAAAAAGGATTTTGAGAAGCAAGTAAGAGAAGTAGAGGAAAAACTGAGAAGAGAAATGAGAGTGGTACAAGAAAATACTGAAAAATGAGTCAACAGCTTGTTAAAGGAGACCCAAAAAAATACTGAAGAAAATAACACCTTCAAAAATAAGACTAACGAGCCTTGCACTGTCATCCTTCAAAGCCAGTCATCTTCTTCAGGTGGGCTGAGGGATCCCAGCAGCCTGGACATCAGAGAAGCCCAGTTGGAAGCGTAGCGCTGCCCTTTGGTAAACATTCCTAAAACCCGCAAAACTTTCTGCAAAAAGTGTGGCAAGCACCAGCCTCACAAAGTGGCGCAGTACAAGAAAGGCAAGGATTCCATGTACTCGCAGGGAAAAAGGTGATATGATCGGAAGCAAAATGGCTATGGTGGTCAAACAAAACCAATTTTCTGGAAAAAGGCAAAGATCACAAAAAAAGATTGTATAGAGGCTTGAATGTGTAGAACCCAACTGCAGGTCTAAGAGGATGCTTGTCATTAAGAAGCGTAAGCATTTTGAACTGGAAGGAGATAAGAAGTGAAAGGGCCAAGTGATCCAGTTCTGAGTTTCATTGTTTTCATCTTAATAGGAAAAAACCATTCCATTCCATTCCTTAGTTTTGTGTTTTCTGTCTTGGAAAGGAAGAGGCTTGAGTAAAACCAAATCTCATACTATGTGAAGCTTTTCCCCCACATAGGAAAAGTTCTTGAGGATGTGGCTGAGTGTTGTAACTTTAATCGTCTACTTGATGAGATTTATGTGTCATGGAGAGAAAGCCCAGCTGGACATTTCTGGGGGACCTAGGGTCCTTGGTTATTAGTACTATGGCTAAAATAGTTACTGATGGCCTGGATTCCCAGGCAAATTGGGAGTGGGGAAATCAGGGATACAAAGTAATAAAGATAGGAATAACTAGCCCCTATTTTATAGGTTTTCAGCAAATCCAGTTCATCATCTTCAGGGATTGCCCTGTTTTCAAAACATTAATGAAGTGGTTTCCCATATCTGTTTGGGTTGGTAGGGTTCTTTGTGGAGAACTAATAATGATTGAATTGCCTGGTCATTAAAAGGTTGATCTATTAATTGAACACTCATTTGTACCTTGTTTTCAAAGTATTAATCAAATGACTTCCCATATCTATTTAGGTTGAGTTAATCCTCTATGGAGAACTAATTAAAAGTGATTGAAATAATCTGATCATTAAAGGGATAGCCTGTTAATTGAAAACTGGTATTAATTATGTATAGGGGTAGGTGGGAATGACTGCTGGTCAAGACTTGGATTATAAAAATGGGAAAAGGACCCACATGTACAAAAATATTTGTAGCAGCTTTTTTTGTGGTGGCAAAGAATTAGAAATTGAGAGGATGCCCATCAATTGGGGAATGGCTGAACAAGTTGTGGGGTATAAATGTAAGGAAATACTATTGTGCTATAAGAAATGATGAGCAGGCAGACTTCATAAAAACTTGGAAAGACTTGTATGGACTGATGCTGAGTGAAGTGAGCAGAACCAGGAGAAAGTTATACACAGTAAGAGCCATGTCATGTGATGACTAATATTGATAGACTTAACTTTTCTCAGCAATACAAGGATCTAAGACATCTCCAAAGGCCTCATGATGGAAAATGCTGTCCATAAAGAAAGAACTATGGAGTTTGAATGCAGATTGAAGCATCCTATTTACTATTTTTTTTCTTCTGTTGTGTTTTGTTTCCTCTTTCTGGTGGTTCCTCCTATTGGCTCTAATTCTTACTTACAACATGACTAATGTGAAAATATGTTTAATAGGAATGTATATGTATAGCCTATATCAGATCGCACGCCGTCTTGGGGAGGGAGGTGGGGAGGAAGAGGGAAAAAAATTTGAAGCTCGGAAGTTTATGGAAGTGATTGTTGATAATTCAAAATAAATTAATAAAAAAAAAAAACAAGTTTCATCGACCCCAGGTTTGAGGCCTTGTTTTAGACTAATTTCACAATACTTGCTCAGCACACATACCTGGCACATAATAGTACTTATAAATGCTTGCTGACTGACTCCTCACGTACTCTACATTCCAGTCAGGCTGGTTTTTCCCCATATATAACTTTCTAACTCCTTCCTTCATGCCTTTGTACAGGCTATCCTCCATTCCTTGAATGTTCTCCCTCATCTTTGCCTCTATATCCCTCACTCTTCCTCAGGGGTCAGCTCAAATGCCACCTCGTTGATAAGACCTTTTGCCCAGTTGTTGGTGCTCTCCCCCTACCAATTACTTTGTACTTACATTGATATGGCTTGTATTTACTTGTCTGTGTATGTACATATTGTTTTCCCTGATACAATTTATGTTTATGAAGGCATTTTTGTCCTTATTTTCCTAGCACTGAGTACAGTGCCCAGCACAGAATAGGCGTTTAATAAATGTATAATCAGTTGAAGTGAAATCAGTCCAACTTAAAGCCAGGAAACCTGGGCTTTAAGCCCATCTCCCACAATAGCTTTGTGACCCTGGGAGATCTTTTTATTGCCCTGAGTTTTGGTTTTTTCATCTGTAAAATAGCACCATAGGATCATAGATTTAGAGCTTGAAGCGACTTTAAGGGTCATTCAGTTCGGTCCCCTCATTTTACATCTGAGGAAATTGAGGCCTAGAAAAAGTTAAGTGACTTGGCCAAGGTCATATAGTTCTTAAGTGGTAGAAGTAGAGTTCAAATCATAATACTTGCAATACCTACTTCACAAGGTCATTGGGGGCAGTGTTTTCTAAATTTTCAAATGTTATATAAATTTAAGTTATTATTATTATTTAGTTTTTTCCCTTTTTTCTCTGAACCTATGATTTTATTGCTTTAGAGAACATCTGGTGAGCAAACTTATTTTATAAAGTCATGTTGGCAGCTGCTTTGAAACTTAGTCTTAGAACATTGCCAGAAGGCACTGAGAGGTTAAAGTGCCTTATCCACAGTCACATGTAAAATAAGGCTAAGTCAGAACTTGAACCCAAGTCTTCAGGGGTTCTGAAATCTATTCTCTTTCAACTATGCTACGCTGCCTTTTATAACACTATTTAAATAGTACATTGCCAAATAGGTTAAATAATACTGCATTATCGTTTGTGGGATCATAAATTTTGACCTGGAAGGGACCTTAGAAGTAATCTTGTTTGTCCCTCTTGTTTTATAGATTACACAGTACAGCCCAGAGAGGCTAAATGATTTGCCTGTGGTCACATTGGTAATAACAGAGTTAGGATTTTTATTTGTCTAATCCACCTACTTTCCACCTATGTTGACCTAGATGGACCAAATAATTAAGTTATACATTTTTATTTCCAACAGAAACAATATGGTTTAGATAATTCTGGAGGCTATAAACAGCAGCAACTGAGAAATATGGAAATTGAAGTACGGAGAGGAAGGATGCAGCCTATTGAGTTTCATAAAAGAAAAGCTGACATGCTGGAATCATTAGCTTTTGGCATAGATGATGGCAAAACAAGGACTTCTGGTAGGTATTTAAGTCCTATTTCAAAAGATTAATAGGGAGATTTTTTTTTAGAGCACCATGAAAATGTTACTCAATTATCCTCTTGTTTGATGGACTTTAAAAATTTTTAGGTAGGTCTGCTTAGATTGGTACCTATACTTACACAATTTTTGTTAAGTAATAAGATTGTGTGAAGTGTATTTGCTTTTTGAAATTATGCTGGTGGCACTTCTGTAAATATTTTATTGCCTTAATTGACAGCACAAAGGAAAATAACCTTTTATGCTGTTGTAAAGAGGAAGAGGCTTTCATATTATAGTAAAGGCTTTTTAAAAAGTAATTATGTGAGTGGTAATTGGATTAGCCAGTACTTTAAATTTCTCCATTTATACATTTGGAACCTTGAGAATACTATTTATTTTGGAGCTGAATTCTAATTGTCTGTGTGTTATCTACCTAACGTTATTCATTGTTTGTAGTATCTAAAATATGTAGTTAATGTCTTATACTTGTATGTAACTTAAGTATTGTGCCTTTAGTAGGCATTCAGCCAGTACCTGTTCTTGGTTTGATTTCTTCTTTCTAAAAAAAATCACTATGCTCTAGAATGCTATTATGTAGCCTTTTCATCTTATTTTCTCCTACTTCAGGAATAATTGAAGCTCTCTGTAGGCATTATCAGAATGACACGAGAGAGGTGAGGCGAGTGTGGCTGTCCGCAGGAGTAGACCATTTTTATTCATCTTTAGGAGATAAAGGCTGGGGTTGTGGCTACAGAAATTTCCAAATGCTACTTTCATCTCTATTGCGAAATGATTCTTATAAGGACTGCTTGAAAGGTATGTAAAATATTGTTTGCTTTTCTGAACCCATTATCTTCTCAAGTATATGTGAAGTTTATATTATTTAGGAAGCAGTTAGTGGCTTAGTAAAGAAATATCTGTACAAATATTTATAATAGCTTTTTTTACTTTGGAGTTTTCAGGAGGGTGGAAGGGCAAGAGGCAGGAAGGAAAGGTGATCAAGCTCTCCTATTCACCTTCCTCTCCATTTAGCAGCAGATACTTTCTAAATGAATGATTTTTGCAGTCAGAGACTACATCATAGAAATGAAAGATAGGCAGTGCATAAGCCTAATATATCCTAGCTAGATTTGTCGATGGATACTTTTGTAGTCAGCCAAGGCATCTGATAAAGTATCAAAAGCTAAAGACAAACATGAACGCAGTAGGTTTTCTTCCAAGCATTTTTGGGAAGACTTTTTTTTTTAATTTGAGTCTCTAGATCTAGTCTAAACCACCCATCTGTGGCATGAAAGTGCTGACGTCCTTAAATCGGTTTGTGAGGAAAAAGTAGCACAAAAACGACTCCCCAACTTCCTATTTATATGCAGAATAGGGGCCATCTGTGACATATGTCAGTGATTTTTCACAAAGTATTATCACATCCAAGGGGTTCTAGTGCAGTGATTAGTAGAGACATATGTTTTCTGTTGCTTCTGATCCCATATCTATGGTTTGAGTTCTTTGAACACTGTAATTGGTTGGAGGAGTGGAATGCAGAAGAGAAAAAGGGAAGAGTTAGGGAGAATTTGGCTAATCCATTGGCTTACTTTGTAAATGTATTAGTTCTGTTGTTGTGGCCCTGGTTGAGGTCTGTGGTTGTGGCTACAGAAATTTCACAAGTATATGTGAAGTATATCTTCTTATTCTTATCTGGAAATCCCAAAGACCAAGAGTCCGTTCCACCACACTCAAGGCCATTATCTATAAAGTTATAGTTCACTGGGAATTAAGGTAAAGAGCTTCAATGTCTAAACAAACAAAAAAGGTGACATTAAGTTTGTCTGTTTCTTTCTTAAGTCAATTCTGCATTCTAAAGTAGGCTATCTGTGAGAACATGCACTTAGTGCTTCTTTATATTGCTGTTTGTCCTTGTTCTCAAAGAGGACCATGACATATTTGGAAGGAGATGTCATGACATGCAAGTGAAGGAGGACTGTGTAGAGTCACCAGGCTCACTTTCATCTCCTCAGCCATCTGGGTCCAGTGGCGAGATATAGATTAGGACAACTGGAAATGGTCCGAGATGCAGTGGGGCACCTTGGCCTTTTCAAGCTAAGGTCTTTAACTGTTTGACTGAGGCAAAGCCTATTCAGTGATTAAGTCTTAAGAAATGAAGCAAGGAATGGCCTTTAAAAAAAAAAAATATCTGGAAGGGGAAGACCCTCAGAGTTTCTAGCCAAAACAGAAACAATTGCTATTTACGTTCATTCTGAGCCAGTCTGGGCCCAAACACTAGTAGGGCTTGGCCTGGAATCTATTATTGGCCAATCAGTGAGAGCAAGAGTGATTTGGAGAGCCAGAATGATTTGGGGTTAAGGCTGGTCTTTAAGACAAAAGGAAAAAAAAATTTTAGAAATTATATGCTTTATATACTTCATATATTGAGGTGTCTGGCATTAATGGAGATAGAACAGTATGTATATAGAGCGACTGGAATATGCTTTTCCTACAGAGCTTAAATGTTAGTGTATAGAAAAAGAAGTGACATGAAAGCTGTCAGAATTGGAATAGACTCTGTGTTTTGAGGTTTATAACTGTACAAAAGAAAAATTTACCACTTAATGCATCCTAACTGAAATGTTATTACTTTGTGACTTAAAAGCAACAAAATAGAATATTTTAAAAATTCAACCATTCATAATGTCTCTGTGTTTTATAATATGTGGTACATTATTGACATAATTTCAGATATGTCAATTCCTTGCATTCCAAAAATTCAGTCCATGATTGAAGATGCATGGAAAGAAGGGTTTGATCCTCAGGGTGCCTCTCAACTTAACAACAGATTACAAGGAACAAGAGCCTGGATTGGAGCGTGTGAAATATATTCACTGCTAACCTCTCTCAGACTAAAGTACGTATCTGTTAACAGGAACTCTTGTAATTGCTTATTTTTCTTTTACTGTTTCATTGCTTTTATGTCTTACTTTTTTAGTAATTCAACTAATTTTTAAAATCATTTTTGTCATTGAGATTACATATGAAAATAATCTTAAGTTATAAATTGATAAGATGCACACTTTTGTAGCACGTTTAGGATCATAACTTTTAAAATTTAGCCAATTTAAAGGACTGTCAGATTGTATTTTTTGTTGTCTTTTCCTTAGCTTTCTGTTTATACATATTAAGTATACACTGTATCATACAACTAAGCTTACAAATAATTTTGGAAAAAGAGGCATATTTTCATTTGATTATCTTTTAGACAACAGCTTCTCTCAGTGTTGTCATTGGTTTTGTACTTTCAACAAGAGATTATGAATGTGAGTTTATTTTCAGTCATTCAAATGGCAACTCTTTGCTTCTTGAATTATATTATTTTGAACAATACTAAAAAATGGAATTTGTCTAAAATGACAACCATTTTCCCAGCAATTAAATTTCCAAACCCAAAAGAAAAAAAATCTTTACTTTGCTATGATTTTTTTTCTCACTTCTAAACAATCTCTGTGGAAGATCATTCATTGGTAAAATCTCTGATTAGTAACTAGTTAATAGATTGTCAGTACTTAAGTTATAAATTGATAAGATGCACACTTTTGTATCACGTTTATTTATGCCTACCCACTGTTAATGATTTTAGGTACATCTTTAGATTTTATTTTCTCTAAGGAAGAATTTGAAGAGAGGATTTGTTTATGTATGAGTCTTGTCTAAATTTATGATAACGATATGGTTGTTGATGGGCTTGCATGTAGGCATTGATATTTTTAATACTACTACTAGTAAAATTTTATTTCAAGCTTGATACTTTGACCTCTCAAGTGGAGAGAATATTAGTTAAAACATAGGCCAGATTCTAGGCATGGCCTACAATAATTTCACAACTCTTAATTATTACTTATGTCCTTTTGTTACAATTATAGCAGTTTGGCAGTCAAATATGAGCATTTTTGCCTGATATTAATAGCTAAATTGGGAGAATAAAAATTGTCATTGTCCTCTGACCCTCACACTTGAAGAACTTGGAAGTTAAGCTGTATCCCAGACTATGCATAAATTATTTGTAGAGTTCAGCTGAAACAGTGTTGTTGTTTTTTTATACTCTTTCTGCAGATTATATGGGTATTATTCTAATTTGTTATTACTATTTTAAAATGAGGGTAATTGAGTCTAAGGTGAAGTAATGGAAAGAGTGCTAGCCTTTTTCATGAGACACAGGTCAAATCCTGCCCCAGATACTTGGTAGACATGTGACCATGGAACAGTCACTCACCCTTTCTGAACCTCACTTTTCCCATGTGCAGAATGGGAATAATAATAATTGCACCATCAATATCACAATCTTGTAGGGAAAGTTCTTTGGAAACCTTAAAGAGCTATTTAAATGTGAGTTGTTATGGACAACTTTGCAAATAGCCACTTGTTCAACATAAATAACTTCTATTCTGACGGAAATTAAAATATTCTTATTTTATTCTTGGGAAAACACAGGCAGATAAAAGTTAATTTATGGACTTTCTGTTTCTATTTACTAATCATGAATATAAATATATTTTAACATATACTTTTCTGAGCATTTTTTCACTGAATTTCTATAGGTGTCGAATTATTGATTTTCACAAGTCTACTGGGCCTTTGGGCACACACCCTCGATTATTTGAATGGGTATTGAATTACTATTCTTCAGGCAGAGAAGGAGGTCCAAAGGTAGTATGCTCCTCCAAACCTCCCATCTATCTACAGCATCAAGGTTAGCACTGAGTTTACATTTTTGTGTTTGGTATTTCTAGGATGACATATCAAGTAACATTTTCATTACAGTGCAAAATGTTTGGTGGCAGGGCCGGTTTACAACTAGTCCCACTTCTTTTTTGAGTAGGTCTTCTAGACCTCCATTCTCATGGTGGAAAACGAAAGATAATTGACTAACAAAAACAAGGGGAAGCGTATTAGTAGTAAAAGAATCCCATTGTCCTACAAAGAAAATGCAATGTTGTTGTTCTATAAGTTATATATCACATATTCTTTATTGTCTAATTTTGCTAGAGCAAGTAATGTAAACCATAAAACACGTGGATAAAATATTCAGTAACTTTGTTAACAGTTATTTTATTTTCATGTTAGGACACAGCCGAACTATTATTGGAATTGAAGAGAGAAAGAACAGAACCCTCTGTTTACTAATATTTGACCCAGGCTGTCCTTCTCGGGAAATGCAAAAACTATTAAAACAAGAGGTTGAGGTCACCAGTCTCAAACAGCTCTGGAGATTTGTGGGAAACTTAAAGCATAAGCAATACCAGATAGTAACTGTAGAGGGTGTACTTTCTTCAGAAGAGAAAGTTGTAAGTATCTGAAAAAAAATTTTTTTTTATCATAAAGAAGAGATTGAGCTTATTGGCAGTTTAAAATTTCTGGAAAAAAAAGATCTCAGCATGTAATTGCATTTATTAACTGAGTAATCAGAAAGTTTTTGCTTGTATTTTCATTCACTTACTGGAAAAGAAATACTTTACTATCTTTAGATTTTCATGGCATTTATTGAAGACCTCAAAGTTTCTTGCACATTTTAAATTTAATCTCATATCAAGTATTTGGTGACTACAAACATTTTATGTATAAGGAAGTATAACTTAATAGTGAGAAAGAGCAAAATGATCATTGATGTTTCCCAAAAAGTTATTATCCCTGATGTCTTGACTTAGTCGCATGGAAGCTGTCAGAAATATCTGAATATCCAACACCTCTGTACATTTAACCCCCAAAGTGTTGCTTCATCCTTCAGGTGATAGATTATTAAGGTGATAGTTTTCATATTAGATGAACCTAAATGGAGACTTTTTCCTCCTTGGATGAACACGTTACTCTACATGTCATTTCTTGTGAAGAAAAAGCATAGACCATTGTTCTTAAGGAAAAACTCCCTGTTTAGGGACATAATGTAATGTGTATGTGTGTGTGTGTGTGTGTGTGTGTATACACATATATGTGATATAAAACATAACATAGCTTCATATTGGCTATCTCTCATACCTGTCTGGAAAGGTGTTTTAGGAAGTAGGAGCTTAATGGAGTGTTTCTTAAATATTTTGAAGGCATGTTTAAATTTATATTCATTATTTACCTGCCCTTGTGTTTTTCTCCATTACCTAGACAGAGTCTGACACTTAAGATTTTATAGGAAAGAATCTAATGCTGACAATTATGAGTACAGTTAAATAGGCGTATTTAATAATAGTGATAGCTAGGCATTTTGACACTTATTCACAATGTGGGTTATAAAGATAGCAGATAGATAATATATGAAAATTTTTAGAAAGTCTTCAGCTTAGTATTTCTTAACGAGTTAAAGAATTTTTCTCAATATAAACATATTCAGTGCTCAGCCCTACTACTGATTTTAGCCAAGTGAAACCAAAGATTAATCTAGTAATGGAATTTGTAAGTTGCACAGTTATTAATTTGTAAATAACAACTGAAATCCTATTTGGGGTTGAAGATTGCCTTAGGGTTGTGGTGGAATTTTAGAGTTATTTCCTCATATTTGAAACCTGTGGTTTGGAAGCATAGCACCAAAAATGGGTGCTTCTCAAACAATTTTTGCTGCTGACAATATTGTTTGAACTAGAAATAATACTACTGGACTTGAACCATGAGATCTGTATCTGAAGGAATATTAAGGGCAGAAGGAAGTTTTTTTGGTAGTGAGGTATAGGCATGTATGCTAAACTTCTGTTTCCATAGCTGAGTCAGTTATTTGTGGTGTATCTTTATTTCTTACATATATAGTCACCATGCTTCTTACCATAAATAAAACATCAGTCATAAAAGGCCTTTGTTTATCTCAGAGCTTTGCTTATGTAATCTTGCAGTTGCCCATTTAATTTTCTTTGTCAATATGTGACAATATTAAATATTCATTTTTCCCGAGTTGTCTGAGACACTATCAGTAATAACATAGGTGAATTTTTCATTTCTCATAAACATTTATATTCAGTGTACATATTGCACAGGGATATGGACTGGATTTCATTAATATAGGGAATTCCACAGTTAGGAAATTCCTTCTATCCCTACAGGTCAGCACTTTCTGTGCATCTTATAGTCTTAGAGAGTTGTGTGTCATATGGTAGTGTAAGGGCATTGTACTGTTTACTTTCCTCCATTTTGCAAACATAATGAATTGTCAGTTTATAAACACCAAACCCATAGCTGACAGTGGCTGTAGGTAGACATGCCAGTACAAAGTTTATCTAACACTTTTATTTTCTCACTAAGTTGCACCACTGACTTTGTACACTTGGGTTTAGAGTCCAAAGGACCTGCTCTATGCTTTGGGGGCATAATTGTATCACAAAACTTGAGTTTTAAAGACAAACGGTGAAAATATGCAACAAATGCACAGGTTGCTCTTTACAGGGTAAGATGAACAAGACCAGTAAAGGGTGCCTAGGCAGGATACCAGTTGCTACAAAAACTTGCATGCATCACATCTTTTTTTTTTTTTTCCTCCCTCTCTCTCTCTGTTGCACATAACCACAGTGTTGCACACAGTTGTACAATTCACAGTGCAAAAGTTAAAATGAGATTACTAATAAAATCATGGGAATGCTTGAAGTCACAAAAGTTAAACATGTGAATGTTGAGGATTGACTGCATGTACAAAAAATGACTAACCATTGCTTACCCTTTGATTCAGCTATACCACTGCTAGGCCTCTACCCCCATAAGATCAAAGAAATGGAAAAAGGTTTTAAATTTATAGTAGCTCTTTTTGTGCTGGCAAAAAATCTGGAAACTAAAGGGATGCCCCTAAATTGATGAATGGCTGAATAAGTTGCGGTATTTGAATGTGATGGAATACTTGTATGTGTAAGAAATAAGGAAATAGATAAATTTAAAAACATGCATAAACACAGATGAAATGATATAACATGAAGTAAGCAGAACTAGAAGAACAGACAGTTTTAAAGATTTTAATAAATGATGAAGAATGAAATGGAAGTTTCCCAGGTCTCTCTGAACCTTTTTATAATTTCTCAGTGATACTCATTTTAAAGTAGATAAGCAGAACATCTTGTTTCTCTTTTAAAAAAAAATAATTTCTTCCACAAGATATGACAATTTTGCCTTTTTTCCACTCCATTTCATTCAACTCCTCCCTAAATTCTGATCTTTCCACATTCTCTAATCCAGTCATCTCCAATCAGAGAAAACACCCTTGCTGCAAGAGCCAGTTTTAGGATTTATAACACAGCCAACTCTCATCCTCCACCACTCTCCCACCCACTTCTGCAAACTCCATGTCTCCCTTCTAAGCCTGCTGTGGGCCCTCCAGGGCATTTATAACCTAAACTGATGAATACCCATAGCAGCTGCATCAAATGTCGTTGGGAAAATTCTGTCCCTGTTTCTTAGTCTCTTAACACTTTTGCTGTGTCAGGTACCCTTTGAAGAAACTGTTGCACTTGCAGGGTAGTGACCAGTGAGAAAGAGCCCTGTCTTCCCTCTTTCATTTTGGGTAGATAAGAGTGAAGCACATAGGATAAGAAGGTGGGAATGGGGGCAGCTAGGTGGCACAGTGGATAGAGAACTGGCCCTGAAGTCAGGAGGACCAGAGTTCAAATCCAGCCTCAGACCAAACACTTGACACTTACTAACTGTGTGACCCTGGGCAAGTCACTTAACCCCAACTGCCTTGGGGGGGGGGAGGTGGGAATGGATTGTGATCTGGATTACAGGTACCCAGATGTCATTAAATGATCTCCATCCCACCACCAACTGCATTCCATCTGTCTTTTAAATTTCCCTATTTACTGTCTACTGCACCACCATCCTTTGTGTCACCTAGATTCTCCCAACCCCAGTATCTTCTTTACTTGGACTATTGCAGTGGCTTCCTTTTTTGGTCTTGAAGCCTCATGTCTTTCCAGCTCCATTCCATTCTCTGCTGAGCTGCCAAATTGATTTTCCTATCTAAGTCATTCCCGTATCATTGCAGTGGTTCCCTATTGACTCTAGGATCAAATATTTCCTTTTTATCTCATCACTTTAATTTTTACTTTTGCAGTAAGTTTTATCATGTCCATAATTATCAGTAGAGGAGAACATGTACAAAGTTTCCAAGTAAATATACCCATTGGAGTCTGCTCATATTTGCTGCTGGTAAGAGTGTAAGATCAAAAACATTTGGAGACTCTTGTTCTGATCTATAACTTTGCTGGGATAGATAACTATGAGAGAGAACTATGGGAGAGTTTGCTGCTACTTTCTAGAATTTAAGATTTGCTATTTCTTTTCGGGGTGCAGCTTTATGAACTACAAGCCCCAAATTTTAATTGTAATATTGTAAATTATACATGTTCTAATAATTTTGCTTACCTTTTAACTAATGTGTTTAATTCTCTTTCAAGGCTCGGATGAAAGCTTCTCAAATCTTTACAGCTGAGAGGATTCCTTGAAGTACTACAATTCCTAGATGACCTGTGCCATTTCCTGAATTCAGAAATAACTCATACGTGCAGCTTACTAATCTGTATGTGTTTACTAAGCACTCAGCTGTTGAGAGTACTTTTACAGATTTTCTAAAATGTAATTTAGATGTTTTTAGCTGTTGTTGCTAGTTCTTTCATTATTTAATAATTGACTTAATAAACTCTCTGTTGCATTGAAAGAGGTTTTGTTTTCCTGCTTCATATTCATAAAAATTCCCATTTTATTGTTATAGGAAAAAGAATGTCTTAATTGTACCCACAAATTAGAAATTAGTTATTTTTCAATATAACAAGTGTCTGAAGATGTCTTTGAATTCATGTCTTCCTGACACCAGGCACAGCGCTTTATCCACTGTTTTGTTGTGGTTCAGTCATATCAGTTGTGTCTGATTCTTCATGACCCCATTTGGGGTTTTCTTGGCAAAGATACTGCAATGGTTTGCCATTTCCTTCTCCAGCTCATTTTACAAATGAGGAAACTGAGGCAAACAGGATTAAGTAACTTGCCCAGGAAGTACCTGAGGCCAGATTTGAACTCAGGAAGATGAGTCTTCCTAACTTCAGGCCTGGAGAGTCACCACTTAGCTATTATAAAGCAGCAATAATCGAAACCATTTGGTACAGCTAAAATAAATAGAAAAGTAGATCAACATCACACTAGAAAAGGAAAAATCAAATGACAATCCAGTGTTCAGTAAAACCAAATCATAAATTACATACAAAAGAACTTTTTATTTGGTAAGAACTACTTGGAAAATAGGAAAGCAGTCTGGCAAAAATTAGACTTAGACCAACATTTTCCACTTTTCCACATTAAGTTAAAAATGAATACATGACCTGAATATTAATGATAATACTTTTAAAAAAATTATAAGAAGAGAAACAGATCGCATACCTTTCATGTTTATGGATAAGGAATGAGTTCTTAAATAAAGGATAAAAACAGTTACAAATATTTTTGTATTGTAATCAATAAATATAAATCAAAAAATATTGTAATCAATAATTTTGATTACATGAAATTGAAAAGCTTTTGCTCAAACTGAACACATTTTTTAAAATAATGTTTTTTCAATTACATTTAAAGACAATTTTTAACATTCAGATTTTTTAAATTTTGAGTTCCAAATTTTCTCCTTCACCTCCCCCCTCCCTAAGATGGTAAACAAATTGAAATAGGTTCTATGCGTGCAATCATGTAAAACATTTTAATATTAGTCATGTTTTAAAGAAGAGACAGACCAAAACAAAAAAAAACATGAAAAAAAAACTGAAAAATGGTATGCTTTGATCTGCATTTAGACTCCATCAATTCTTTCTCTAGATATGGATAAAAATTTTTTCATCATTAGTCCTTTGTTGCTGAAAATAGGTCATTCACAGTTGATTATCATACAATATTACTGTTACTGTGTACAATGTTCTTCTGGTTCTTCTCATTTCACTTTGCATCAGCTCGTGAAGGGCTTTCCAGGTTTTTCTGACATTAGCCTGCTTATCATTTCTTTGTAGCATAATAGTATTCCATTACTATCATATACCACAACTTGTTTAGCTATTCTCCACTTGATGGGCATCCCCTCAATTTCCAGTTCTTTGCCACCATAAAAAGAGCTGCTTATAAATACTTTTGTACAAATAGGTCCTTTACCTTTTTTTTTTCATCTTTTTGGGATACAGACTGATTTTTGATTTTTCATACTGATTCAATTTTGTTGATTTGATATTTTATTAAATTATTTTTCAATAGATGAGGAATAATTGGAAGATTGACATATACTAGTTTTTATACCAGCAATTCAAACAATGAAATATGGATATAGTTTGAACAACCTTCTGATATCCTGGTTCAAAAGGTTTAGAAAATTGAAGTTTAGTTTCCATTGGAGCTGTTTCATTCAGGCATTTTTCAAAACAAAATTTAGTTCCATTTTTAAAAATTGAATTTGGTTTATGATTCGTCACATTTTCTTGGTTTTTGTTTTTACAGTTGCAAAAGTTTATCCAAAATTGACTATTTTAATCATGGTAGCATCAGAATATCTTATCTGGGGCTGATAGTTACGTTTATGGGTTCCACTTTACCTGAACATATTTTATAATCAAAACAATTATCAGGTAATAGAGTTTAAATATTTGCTGGAACATTTATAGTAGATTAAAGAATCATAAGCCAAAGCTCAAAGTAGATAAAGGGCAGTGGACCTGAAATCAAGACCTTGGTTTGAGCCCCACTTCCACTATTTCCTTCCTATATTACACCATTTACTCAAGATATAGGATGTGGGGCAAGTCACTGAATTTTTCTTTTTCTTTCTTTTTTTTTTTTTTGCTTAGGCAGTTGGGGTTAAGTGACTTGCCCAAGGTCACACAGCTAGTAAGTGTCAAGTGCTTGGTCTGAGGTCGGATTTGAACTCAGGTCCTCCTGACTTCAGGGTCAGTGCTCTATCCACTGCGCCACCTAGCTGCCCCGATCACTGAATTTTTCTAAGTGTATTTTCTCATGTGTAAAAAGGGGATAATATCTGTTCTTCCTTGCTATGAGAATGCAATTTAATAATATTTGTAGAAATGTTTTATAAACTGTAAAGCACTATCTAAATGAAAGGCTTTTTCTCAGCGCAGTTAAATTTATAAAAATTTATGTTAACTGCCTTCCTTTTTAAGGGTACTTTCCTTCTACTCTGTATGTACCCATTTATTAACATGTTGTTTTCCCCATTAACTCTCCCATATAAACTCCTTGAGGGCAGGGACTATTTTTTGCCTTTGTTCATATCTCAACATTTAGCACAGCACCTGGCACATTCTAAGCACTTAATTAATGCTAACTGATTGATTGAAAAATGTGTTTATTGAGCAGTAAAGCCGCTGACCAGTAAATGCTTAATCCTTTCAAAAAGTTTAAAAGACCATAATTGAGTATTTTTAAACCTAATTTCCTCATAACAGCCATATGCTGTTCTAATAGATACAACTGAAACATGTCACATGGCTGGGGCCAAATTAGCTGCTTGTCACAGCTGTTGTCCCAAGCAGAACTTGTCATAACAGTTCTCTAAATCATAGAGGCTTCTTTGGTGGCAATCTGTTAGTATGTTTGTCTTCAGATGTTTGGAATCTCTTCCACAGTTTGTAAAATGGATTAGTATACCAATATGATTGTCAATCAACTACTTTACTAAGCTGGAAGAAATGGCAAACCACTACAGTATCTCTGCCAAGGAAACTCCAAATGGGGTCACAAAGAGTTGGACACAACTGAACAGCAACAATACTTTACTAGGAGACATCGGCATCATTATTAAAATAGCAGGGTACAAGACAGGTAGATCAGAGCCACTGACACTGGGAGACCTGAAATATGTTCCCAGGGAAATTTATCTCCCACTTGTAAGTTGACAATGATTACAAGGGCAATGAGGTTCAATAAGGATATAGGTAGAGACTGCACCTGTGATTACATTGGAATGAGAGATTCTGGATGAGGAACCCCTCTCGCCCAATGCAGGTCAACACCTTCTAGGCAACTTAAAATCTTTGAGTTGTCTTGAGTGTTGAGATTTTTAGGTGATTTGCCCAGAGGTCACACAACCAGTACGTGTCATCAGCAGAATTAGAACCTGGCTCTTCTTGGCTTATTCTGCTTTTTTATAGAATGAGATTTTGTTTCAATTCTTAATTATATAGCAATAGTATTTGTGTTTCTGGATCTACATCAGGACTTAATAATGTTCTTGTATCATAGACCCTTTTGGCAGTTTGGTGCCTAGGGACCCATTCTCAGAATAATGGTTTTAAATAATTGAAGGAAATGCTACATTTTAGTTAAAACTTAATAAAAATAATGATGACATTATTTTTTCCTTATGCAAGTTTAAAGGCTCCTGAAATCTATAGTCTGTGGACTGTAGGTTGGGAACCTGTAATCTATATAATACTTTTCCCCTGAAGAATTTAAAGTTTTCCATTTTTTTTTTCATTCTCTTTCTCACGTAGTAAAGGAATGTATGTCTTGGGATAAAAATATCAAAATTTGGGATTTTAAAATAATTTTTCTCAAAACAAAATATGGCCTAAGTCAAATTGACCTCTAAATTGACCATTTTCTAAAGCATAATTGAATTTAGGATCATAAAATTTTAGAATTACTTAGCACTTATAGATGGCGGAAGTTGGGCGGCAGGGAAGCACAGAGAGGCTAAGTAACTTGCCCAAGATCACACAGTCAGTTAGTGGTCAAGCTAAGATTTTCCTAATTTCCTATTCCATACTGCCCTTACTAATTTGTAGGCATTTTTTATAGTGATATAAAGTATCAGTGTCACTACTTTTATCCTGCCATTTAAAAATACCTGTCTGGAACCATATAAGAGCTTCGTATAAGAAACATCAAATTTCATATCTTCAAGGAATTACATTCCTGAACATGATTAGTTGCTATTATTACTCACACTTGAGGTACTGAGTTCGTTTTTCCATTCTTATTAGTCATCTTCATCTTCATCATCATCATCTTCTTCTTCTTCAGTCTCTTCAATTTTTTCAGATTCAAATAAAGCTTTCTCTTGGGCAACCTGGAAAGCCTGCTCCTCATCCACAGTGGGGTCATCTATCTCCATGATATCTATCCCCCTGGGGTACTCTGGTTGAACAAGTGGTGGAAGTGGAGGTGTATAATTGTCTGGACTGTATTTATGACCCCAACCTATGTAAAGATTCTCAAACTTTCTGTAAACAAAAGGATGATTACCATATAAGTTTTTAGAAAGAAAAGTAAAACCTGAATGGGTTATAACAGTGAACAAACATTGGAGAGCTTTACATTTCTCTAGCCCTAAACAAAACTTCAGTTAGAAGTAGTAGAGGTGAAATATCCCTCAGGATCTATCCTATCAGAGGAAACTTCCTTACCATAAGTACTAAAGCTGATGGCTATCAATATTAGTAATAATTGTGTCTGAAACATGAACAAAGGAACCAAGGAAATCCCAGGAAAATTAGAACTAGATGTTAAAGATCTGTTTCAATATCTTTAATATCTAGTCTTAATTTTCCTAGGAATTCCTTGGTTCACAAAATACAATTTGTCATTTACATTTTTGTGTCTTTTAAATGTTGTATAAAGAGATCATTTAGCTAAATACTCTCATAGCTAACCTGAAAGATTCCATTAGTCTTCTCAAAGTCTTGACTGTGTGTTGGTAAAATCATTAGGAAAGAGTAGTAAAGGTATATGTTCTAAGTAGGGAAAAAGACATTTACTCTCCTTTTGATCATAATTCCCTTCATTTATATCTTAACCACAATTTAAATAAATTAGCAGAGCCTTCCCTTACCCATTATAGATCTCTCATCCCATGCCAATGAAAAAAGCAAATACCCCTAAATGTAAAATGATTTAAGTACTGTTTAGATTTTCCTTCACTAGAAAAATAAAGTGAATTACAGAAGCAATTAACAAGAGAATTTGACAAGGTGGAGAATCTTTGGTCTCAATACATTCAGAGGATGACTGTGACAAAGAAAGGTGATTGAATTATTCTGATAATTTCCTAAATTATCTGCTTTGTTTTCCTTAGGGTCTGGTTATTGTGTGAAATCTTTGTAAATTATTAAGGGGTATCTTGTAATGACTGTATAGCTGTCAGTACTTACTTGCCATCAGAAAAGACATATGCTCCAAGCCAAAGGTTAGATCGAAGGAATGCAATAGCATATTGAGGAATCAAATTTGAAGATAACTGGGCTGTCCAAGGAGGTGTGTTCTGAATTTCTATGAACCAAAGATAGATAAGATAGATAATTTTTACTTTTGAAAGCCAAAACTGGGTAGTGGAAAGAG
Source organism: Vombatus ursinus (assembly GCF_900497805.2). NCBI lineage: Eukaryota > Metazoa > Chordata > Mammalia > Diprotodontia > Vombatidae > Vombatus > Vombatus ursinus. The sequence goes on along the minus strand of NW_020946557.1, from coordinate 6,813,762 downwards.
AAGAAAATCAAATCAGTTTTATCTCTGACACATATTAGCTAAGTGAATTATAGGCAAATTACTTATGCTCTTGGTTCTGCAGGTACCCATCTAAGACCATAAGTTACAGACAATTTGCTAATGCCATTGTTGGAGGGAGTTTCCATATAACTAATTTTCTATACCTAAGAAATCATAGTCCTGGCTCTCACCAAATAATGTTTTTACCTCTTAGGCACATGTAGGATGTGCATTATGGATAGATATAACATCTCATTTTCTACAAATCTGCTAAAATACATGAGTCAAGAAGATGAGACAGAAGCAGGAGAACAATCGCTTAAGGTCCAAAGCTATTAAATAAAAGGTCAAGTCCTATAAATGAAAGCAAAGGCTACTGACTCCAAATCTACATTAAGTGGTAAACAAAAACAAAAGAAGAATAAATATAAAAATGATGGGAAATGTGTTAGAAATCTAAAAGTCAGTATTATGAATCAACCAACAAGCATTTATTAAGTGCCTATTTAATATACATATATACATACACATATATATGTATATATATACATATATATATAGAGAGAGAGAGAGAGAGTGTGTAAATATAAGATTTGAGGGTGGGGGTGGGTAGGGAGGAGGGTGGCACTAACAGCCAAGGAGGGGTTAGGAGAGGCTTCGTGTAGGAGGTGTCATTTGAATTGACATTTGAAGACAAGTTTGAATTCTAAAGGAAGAGGTGAAGAAGGAGTGCCATTATAGACATGAAGGACTTTACAAAGGCATAGAGATAGAAAATGGGATAATGGTGTATATGGAACAGCAAGAAGGCCAATTTGCCTGGACCATGGCACATGTGAAAAGGAGTAGCATATAACAAGCCTTGAAAAGTAGGTTGCAGCCCAGTTATGAAGAGTTAGATGCCAAACAGAGGAGTTCATAATTGATCTTAGAGGTAATAAGGAACCATGGGAATTTACTGAGCAGAAAATTGGCACCAGTGTAGACGATGTACTAGTGAGAAGAGAAGCTCAAGGCAAGAAAGCCAATTAGGAGGCTGTTGCAATAGCACAGGAAAGAGGTTTTGAGGGTCTGAACTGAGGCAATACTATATAAAAATATACAAATGTATTCTGTACTTTATTGAGTTGACAACCTATACCATGCATACCAAAGGTGCCACATGGGCCAGTTCTCATCAATGTGAGACATTTGTGAGAACCACATCTAATAAAATTTTTTCATGATTCTAACCAGTCATCAGTCAACAAAGCTTTGCTGCATTCCAAACTCCCAATGCAGCCCAGGTACCTCAGAAGAAAATAATAATAATAACTAAAAATTTATATAGTGCCTTATGGTTACTTTAAAATACTTTACACCCATTATTTCATTTAAGCCATGCAACTACGCTGTGAGGTAGGCGGTGCAATTACCATTCATTTTTCAGGTGAAGAAACTGAATCCGAGAGAAGCTAAATAACTTGTCTAAGGTTATATAGTTAATGAGTGGCAAAGAGGGGTTTCACATCCAGATTACCTAACTCTAAATCCAGTACTCTTTCCACTCCACTTCAAGCTATGACAAAAAAGAGGTGAGAACTCTGGCACATCACTTTTCAAAGGCTAATATCTCTCTGTATGTGTATACACACATGCATGTATCATATATGTGTATTCTAGATATTTTATAGTATTTTTGTAATTATGAATCCATGTGTGTATAAAAATACCTAAATCTTCAGAGATTGGAGTCAAAAGAGGTGGCCCCATTTCTGGTTCAATGTTATCTGGCTCCTCTCTTTTTTCTTCTACTTCTTCCTCTTCTACTTCGTCCTCTTCCTCTTCCCCTACTTCACTTTTTTGTATGGGGTTAAACCAGTTACACCGGCCCTATGGAACAAAAGTTAGAAGGCTAATAAGAATCTTCAACCTATGATAGCAGTTCTGTGATAATAATAATTCACAACGATTATGATAAATTTTAGAGTTCATCATTTTCTAATAGTAATTCTGGGAGGCAAATAGTGCAAGAATTATTATTCCCATTTTTCAGATAAGGAAACTGGAGACTCAAAGAGCTGTGACTTGCTGCTCATCACATCACTAGTAAGAGCTGAAGCTAGAGCTCAAAGTCAGGTTCTTCGATGGGAAGCCCGGTATTATTTCCACAGCACCACCAACTTATGTTAAAATGGGCCTAATTAAATTATGATAATTTTAGTAAAAATCATACTTTGAAGAGGAATTTTATTCAACTATACAGTTAACTCAAACAAAAGTAGATTGTAACTATTGTTTCTATTATTGTTTTACAGTGATTTTCAAACCTCCTGAAGCAAGGAATGTTTGTGTGTGTGTGAGTGTGTGTTTCTATGTGTATGTTATCCCAAAAATCTTAGTGCAGTTTTAAGTTATTAATGCTCTATGTATATGTGTACATATGTATTACATATTTACATATGTATGGCATATTTATTTTACATATGTATTACATATTTTACATATGTACGACATATGACTTTTGGGATACCCCGTATTTTTAACCATTTTATCATCAATGATGCACATGAAGAGGTCATTAGAAATAATATAATAGGGGGCGGTGCAGTGGATAGAGCACTGGCCCTGAAGTCAGGAGGACGTGAGTTCAAATCCAGCCTCAGACCAAACACTTGACACTTACTAGCTGTGTGACCCTGGGCAAGTCACTTAACCCCAATTGCCTAAAAATAAAAAAATAAATAATATAATAAGAAGAATAAATGAGTAAATATTAAGACAATAATATTTGTAATGTGTCAAAGGTATATTCTGCTTTTGGTACCTACTGGCTAAGTGACTCTAGATAAGTTATTTAAAATCTTAGCATTGCAGTGAACGCTCCAAAAAATGTGGTGTAGAACAGGTGTCAATCTTTATTTGATGTTAATTTCTTCAAGTGGAATTCCCTATCCTGACAAAATTAAAAAGAGGGAAGAGAGAAGGAAGTGGGAGCAGAGAGAAGAAAGAAAAGAAGAGGAAAAAAAAAAGAAAATAAATGAGAAGAGATGAGAAAAGATGGGATGAGATGGGGATAGCTATAGTGAAAGCTATAGTTTCTCACTTTTCTTTTATGTAATTCATTATCTTTTTCATGTTTTTCCTTCTGTGAGTTATGCTAAAATAATTGTAGTATGCCTTCGACAAATGAGTGGCAATAATTATATGTTCTCTGACATAGTTTTTGAATATACTTGGTAATAAGTGTACCACTATGGTGAAATAGGAATGTGATTTAAAGAAAAGGAACAAGAACCTAAAAATAATATGCTTCCATAAAATTAAAATGTGAAAAAAATAGATAATTTCCCAAACTCACCTAAATACTACTTTATTTGAAGTAGTTCACAGAACACTACTAGTAAGTGGCACACTTGAGGCAGTTAGGTGGCACAATGGATCCCTATCCTATCCCTGGGATCGAGAAGAATTGAATTCAAATTTGGCCTCAGGCCTGCTAGCTGTGTGACCCTGGGCAAGTAACTTCTATCTGCCTTAGTTTCCCCAACTTTAAAATGGGGATAATAATAGTATCTCTCTCAAGAAGGGAAAAATCAAATGAAATAATATTTATTTATAGTCATTTGGGGTTAAGTGACTTGTCCAGGGTCACACAACTAGTAAGAGGCCACATTTGAACTCAGGTCCTCCTGACTTCAGGGCTGGTGCTGTATCCACGGCGCCACCTAGCTGCCCCTGAGATAATATTTATAAACCACTTGGTACAATGCTTGGAACATAGCAGTTATTAACAAATGCTTATTTCCCTCCTTCCTACAGTTTGAAAGTCTCTAATCGATGACATTTATTTGGTATTCTGACTTGTATTTTTAGTTGATATTTTTGTTCCTTTATAAAGCTCTTTTGCTAAACTATAAACTCCTTAAGGGACTATTGTCTTATACTTGTCTCCCACACAGTAGAAATTAAATAAATAATGATTGATTGATAGATTGAGAACTTCCAGGAGCATACCTGAGGTAGAATATGTTGCACATGGTGAACCCAGTTGGACAGGGATTCTACTAGCTCAGTGACTCGGATGCCTTCAAAATCAGGATTCTTCTCATAATTATCCTGTCCACCTTCTACCTCTTCCTCCTCTTCACCTTCTTCTCCAAAATGATAGAAACCTAGAGGGCTAATGTGAGTTCCTGCTGAAATTCGAGCGATTTGCGCCCGCAAGTAATTACTCTCATTTCCTGGAAAGGGGGGATAACTCCTGATAGGAGCATCTAATCGTCCAGTGAAATATTTCTTGATTTTCCTTGCAATAACAATTTGTGCTGGTGTCACTGACGGTAAGCTTACCCAAGGCCTTCCTGGCTCATTGCACACAAAGTAGGTGTATTTGTTGGCACCTGTTCTGTTGTCTTCTTTTGGTATCACTTGTGGGCCCTTGTAAGAAGACTTAGGTAATTCATCTTCCTCATCTTCATCTGCCTCACTTTCTTCAATGTTATCTTCCTCTTCTATCTCCTCTTCATCTTCCCCTTCACGGAATTCCACTTCAGCCACAATGTAATTCATCTCTAGACCCAAGATTTTCCCCCAGAAGCGGCATGTGTGTATTGGTTGTGTGTCAGTGAGCTGTTTGAGGGCAAGAAAAATGCGGTAGGTTTCATCTGTACTTAAACCAACTCCGGCTTGCTCAAAATAGAAAGCTGATTCCATTATATTTGGAAGAGGGGTTTCTGCCTTAAGAGAGAAATACATTAGAATGTCAGATACAAGCAGGGGTGTTGAAAAACTTAAATGGGATAATGGTTGTAAAGCATTTTGCAAACCTTAAAGTGTTATGTGAATGTCAGTTATTATTATTACTATTAATTATTATCATTATTATTATCATACAGGCACCAGTCCTCCAGTCTGGTAATAGCTTCACTCCTTGAGTCTTTTACTGCATTTCTGATGAACTCAAGCAATGTTTATCAAGCAATACAGGAGTATGCTGATAAATGTTTAGCAAGGCTCTTTAGGGGGAAAATATATGCACGTGTATTTTTCAATTTAGTCAGTATTATTAACACTTTCTTAAGTCTAGACAATCAACAAAACTATAAATCAAGCCCTGATTTATAGCAATTGTCGATTTCCAGGGTAATATACTCACACTGAAAATTTATCATCTCTCACAGGCCAATAGAACTAGCTCCTGCACACCACTGAATACAAGAGAATCTATTTACATTCCTTTCTTCACCTGCATTCCCTTGAATGCTTTACTAATTCCAATCACAACACTTTTGTTCATGTTACTGCTGACACCCACAGTGCTGTTCCACCAACCTCTCAGCCAGTTTATCTTCTCAATTCTTAATTCGATATCATCCTGTAGGGATGAGTCCCTAGCTCAATAACATCTTTATCACTTATTTATTTTACATTCTCTTTTATTACTAACATAGGAGGCTTTTATCCTATCATCTTATACTTACTTTAATATTTCAAGGATTTCTGATTTCATTTCTTATAGGTATTCCCTTGCAGGGACACAGATCACAACTCTTCTATATACAAGTAATAGTCTTTGTGAGTGGGTGTGGCAGAAAAATCCATCAACTTGTGACCAAGTTCATTTCCTTTTTTGACAAGACTCAGAGGACTATCATTGACATAGCACATCTAGATTTCAAGAAAGCATTTGAAAAAGTCTCTCCCTCATGGCTGGGCATGGTGCCATACACTTGTGTCATAATCCATGCTTCTAGGGAAGGCTGAAGCTGGTGAATCACTTTTAAGTTGGGGGTTCTGAGTTGCAGCAAGGCTAAAGCTGATCAGGTGTCTTCAATAAGTCTGACACCAATATGGTGAGTCCCTGGGAGTGTCAGGTCACCAGGATGTTTAGAAGGGGCAAACTGGTTCAGGTTGGAAACTTGATACAAGTTAAAGCTTCCATACTGACCAGCATTTGGATCAGGTCCCTAATTATGACTCCTGCATTTCTAGCCTAGGGGAAATAGAGAGACATAGGAGAGAGAAACAGAGAGACAGAGACAGAGAGACAGACAGAGACAGAGAGAGAGACAGAGAAGCAAGAAAGAGAAAAAGAAATAGAAGAAAGAAGGAAGAAAGAGAAGGAAGGAAATTTAAAAAAAAAACAAAAAAAAGAGAAAAGAAAATCTCCCATGTTAACTAGTAGAAAAGATGTGAACTAAATGAACATACAATTAATTATGAAAGCAGAACTAGTTGAATGATTTGATTCATGCCAAGAGTAATCATTAAAGGCTTGATTATAACTTGGAGGGAGATCACTAGTGGAATATCTATCCTTGGCCCTGTTCTGTTCTTTATTTTTATCATAGTCTTAGGAAATGATATCAATTTATAGGCTACATGTAGCCAGGATGAATACCCAAAATATTGGATGACAATCAGGGGGCAAAAAGATCTCAATAGGCTAGAATCATGGGATGAATCTAAGAAAATGAAATTTAATAAGTATAATGTCCTACCTCTGGGTCCATAAAAATGTACTAGTGAATTATATGGGACACAACAGTTTATATGAAAAAGTCCTGAGTTTTTGTTCATGGGCTGCAAACTTAAAATGTGCCAGCTTTCAAAATGACAGCGTCCAATATGGTAGCCAAAAGTGCTAACATGACAATAGGTTATGTTAAGAGATTCCTGAAGTTCAGAATGAGGGATGTGATGTTTCCACTGCACTCTATCTTGATCTGTTTGCATATAGAATATTATACTAAGTTCTAGGTGCCCCATTTTAGGAAGGGCACTGTTAAGCTGATGAGCATCCAGAGCATCCAGGATGATAAAGACTGGGACTATGCCATATTTCATATAAGAAGCATTTATTAAATGTCTAGGGGCAACTAGGTGGCACAGTGGATAGAATGCTAGGCCTGGAGTCAGGAAGACTCACCTTCCTGAGTTCAAATCTGGCCTCAGACACTTCATAGCTGTGTGACCCTGGGCAAGTCACTTCACCCTGTTTGCCTCAGTTTCCTCATCCGTAAAGTGAGCTAGAGAAGGAAAGGGCAAACCACTCCAATATCTTTGAAAGAAAACCCCAAATGGAGTCATGAAGAGTCGGACATGACTGAACAAATTAAGTGTCTGTTGTGTGCTATTCACTGGACACACAAAGACAAAAAGAAAAACAACTTTTAGCCACAAGGAGTTTACTTTCTACATTGGGGGGAGGCAATATGTACACAAACTAGTAATATAAAATACATACAAAGTAAATAAGTGTGTGGAGGAAGGGGTCAAGAGCTCTAACAACTGAGAGGATCAGGAAAGGATTCCTATAGGCATGATTTTTTTATACTCCATAAGGGTATAATTACACAAAGATGTAACTTTTCACACTTCATGTAGTAGGTTTGTTCTGAGCCTTTCACAAAGTTAGGGATCTTAAGGAACAGAGAAGAGGGAGTGCATTCCAGGCACTTGAAACAGTTGATGAAAATGAACAGAGCTGGAGGATTGAACTGGGTACGTACAGAACAAGTAGCCCACTTTGGCTGCTAAGTAGAATGATTGATTAATTGTTGTCCTTTGTTCCTGAAGAGGACCAAAATAACATCACTACATTAGAGTCAAGTTACAGTATATCTGACTGTGGCCAATCAGAACAACATGAGCTCAGAAGGCTCTATCTACCACAGGTCGGGCACAAATAGTCCATGTGAATGGGTAGGCTAGTTGTCCTCTGGTATTTCAAGAACTGTCATATGGAAGAGATATTAGGCTTGTTTTGTTTGGCTCCAGAGAGCAGAACTGGGTGCTATCTATGGAAGTTGAGGAGGGGCAGATTTAGGCTTGGTGTTTCAAAAAGCTTCCTATCAATTAGAACTATCTAAATGTAGGATGGGCTGCCTTGGGAGGCAGTGGGTTCCTCCTCACTGGAGGTATTCAAGCAGAGACTATCACTTTTGGGGACCATTGTAATGATAATTCCCATTAAGGTGTTGGTTGGACTAGGCCTCTGAGAATCTATAATTCTATGACTACTCTTTGGATTCAGTCATGCATCTACTACCAAATCTACAACTACATTAATGGTTATTCCTTTTTTTTGTATCCATCAAAGCACTAGAAGGCGTTCTATAAGTCATTAATGAATAAGGGAATGAAAATTATCATCAGATGAAGTCTAGCATCCAAGGTCCTCCAAAATTGATACCACTTCACCTAATAAGGCTTTGTACTCTTTCTATTCCAAGCAAGCCTGTCTCTTTACACGCTCCCTTGCCCCTCCAATGCTCATGCCCCCTACACGCACACACACACACACACACACACACACACTCACATACATACACACACACACTCACACACACACACATACATACACACACAGGTATAGAGAGGAGATAAAGGAAGTAATAATAGTATTTAGATTTGAAGATTACCAACAAATAAACATCCCAATAACATGGTTTAATGGAAAGAACATTGGAGGTTGAAGCCCTAGAATGAATCTTCTCCAAAGACTTAGTAATGGACTGATTCAATTTCTAGTGTTGCCATATACTAGTCATACGAACTTAACTCAGTAACAACCTTCATCTCAATTTCTTCACCTTTATAATGAGGATAATAATATTGCCCATCACAATGAATTGTAATGAAGATTTAATATGACACAATATATGAAAGTACTTTGTAATTTCTAATGTAATATAAACATAAAGTTGTGTTGTTACATGAGAGGCAGCATAGCACAATGGATAGAAAACCAACCTTGTAGTCAGGAAGACCTGGATAAAGGTCCTCTCTCTGATAAATATTACCTATGGGACCCTGGGTAAATTGCTTAACTTCTCAGTATACCATCCAGTTTTCTCAAACTATAAACCACAGACAAGGTACAGGGGAGTTAAACAGGGGTTCCTAGTACCAATGGAATCACAAATCTGTCTTCTTTTCTCCCACTAAAATATATATTATGTGCAAATATGCTAACTAGAACTTCACTACTGAGAATTATATATAAGATTAGTTTATCTTGAGCCCTCCAACGATATTTATTTTGTAACCCTCCAAAAGAACATTCTAATATATGCTGCCTCATTTATAAAGCAAGTCTTTGGCATCGATCCTTCAAGATATTTTATAGCAGAACTAAAGAGAATTACAGATACTTAAATGTGGTTTTAAAAAAAATCTTAGTGTACATTTCATATGAGAATATTAAAGTGTTTAATTAGAAATTAAGTAAGTCTATTTTGGTGGATTGTTATTAAAGAAGGGTATGAAGAATTATGAATTATCTGACTCAGGGGCTTTTGATCTTTTTTTGTGTCATGAACTCCTCTGTCAGTCTGGTGAAGTCTATAAACCAACTTCTTCTCAGAATCATGTTTTTAAATAACTGAAGGAAATTATACATTTTTATGAGAAGTTAGAGAAAATAAATGTATATTTTTCCCCATTCAAATTCATGGACCCTCTGAAATCTATCCACAGGCACCTGGCATTTTGTAGACCTCTTACCCCCTGGTTAAAAATTCCTAATCTAAATAAAGATAAAAATTAGCCACAGGGCCAGGAACATACATGACATTTTTATTCTTCTAGGATAGCATCTGCTTAAACTAACAAATTTATAAACAAAGAGATAGGCTCAAGATGGCATCTACGAATAGTCTCACTTACTACCGAAGCATCTGGGAAACAGAATAATAAGTGCATACTACATACACAGGCAGCTAGGAAATAGAATAATGGATTCTATTTGGAAATTTGCACATCAGAAATTTGAGTTACTACATCACGTATTCGATAATTAGAGTATACTATCCTTATGTCTCATACTAGCTTACTCTGATCTGTGAAGAATCGTTCACAGATTCTTATAACATATGCAGGAATGATCTCATTTTTCCACTTTCTTGTCAGCCCTTCCTGAATCATCTCACATTCTCATCTCTTAACAACTTGTGTAAAAAAAAAAAAAGAAAAAAAAAAGAGTAATATAAGCAGGCCAGTCTGGGTAAAGATTCAAAGGAAGCCCAAGTAAAGGCAGTCATTTAAAGACAGACTTTCAATTGTTCTACATTTGTTCATGCAATAAACATTTATTAAGCATTAACTAAAATAATAACATTTACATAACACTTCTATAGTTTATGAAGTACTTTCATAATGTCTCATTCCCTTATTTGATTTCTTCAATAACCCTATAAGTAGGTAGCATAAGTATCATGTCTATTTTCTAAATAAAGAAACTAAGGTCCATTGCCTTTTTTTGTATCCCTTGGTTTAGCACAGTACCTAGCACCACACTAGGTGCTTAATAAACGTTTAGAGAGTAATTGACTGACTTGTACAAGATTATACAGTTAGCAAGTGGAAGAACCTAGGCTCAAATCCATCACATTTGGGTTTCTTCCATTATACTATTTTACCTCTCTGTAGAAGGCAGCTAGGTAGCACAGTGAATAGAGTGCCACTGGGCCTGGAGTCAAGAGGACCTGAATTCAAATCCAGCCTCAGACACTTGGGCAAGTCACTTAACACTGTTTGCCTCAATTTCCTCATCTGTAAAATGAGCTAAAGAAGGAAATACAAACTACACCAGGATCTTTGCCAAGAAAACCCCAAATGGGGTCATGAAGAGTTGGACAAGATTGAAATGGCTGATAAACAACAACCTCTCCGTAGCAGGTAATATGTTTGATGTATTTTTACATAAAATGACCAAAATATTGTCCCTGCCACAGGGATAGGAACTGGACTTCTGATTTCATTGATATAGGGACCTCCTAGATAAGAAATCTCTCTCTCTACTAATAATTTGGTACTTCCTTTCCAACTTATAGTCTTATAGAGTTACAGTACCATAGAGCACTGAAAGGTTAAATTACTTGCCCAGGATCACACAGTCAGTGGGTTTCCTAGCTTCAAGGCCAGCTCTTTATTTACTATATCATGCTGCTTCTCTCCCCTGCCACAAAAGACTTTAAAAATGCATTTAAGTAGATAAGGCAAGAATATAAGGAGACTCTAGAAAATTTAAAATGCTAACGTACAACTTTACAAATTTGATGGTGATGGGGTGCTTGTGCTTGGACCCCATTATCTCTCCCTTATCTTTCCCCAGGCCAAAGACCCTATCTCTGGCAATAACTCATGAGTAGGCCCACTGAGGCAAACTATCTCTCCCTGCTACAGGAACAAGCTGACTTCTGTAGAATTTCCCTTGTATGAACAGTACTATCTTGTACCAGCTGAAGTACCATGTACTGATTCCCACAGTTACTATATACAAGCCAGAGGTCAAGTCATAGATGTCAACTCCCAAGGCTATCTTGTTACAGACATAGATGTACAGACATGCAGACCCCTTAGAAGTCCCCCCCCTACCCCTCCAGGTGATGCGAGATAATGAATGACACCTGAGCCCAAGGTACAGAAACTGTATGTTCAGCACCTACTTAGCATTCTTGGCACACATTCACTGATCTTTTTCTGTATAAGCTTTAGCATCACTCCTGTTAGGTTGTGAATTCCCTAAAGGAGCTCTGCCTGCCTTTATTTGTGTTATAATAAACTTTTTGCCACTTGACTGGAAGACCACTTGAGTCTGTGAATTCTTTCCAGACAACTCCGCCCCAAACCTTGGTATTTTGGGGTCCCTGCACTCCTAAAATTGCATCAATGGGAAATCCAAAGCAAAGGAATGATTAGTGTTTAGGTTAATTAATTAATTAATGATTAGATGAGATAAGTTGGAAAATGCTACCTGAAGAACACTTGACAAAGACAAAGGTAAAAATAGTTCATAGAGAACTATGAAATAAGAAGGTATGATTTTTAAATTAAAAAAAATTGACCATAGTGACTTACTATTTCATCTTCCTGTTCTTGATCACCTTCTAAATTTCCTTGGAGAAAAAGTGTTTTTTGCTTCTCTGCTAGTTCATATGCCAAAGGTACCTCATGTTCATCTTGGAGTGTGTCCAATTTCTTATTAAAATGAGCCTTTTTCACATCTTGACTGATATTTTCAATGATGTCAACAACATTTTCAGGACGTTGATCTAAAATTCTAGTCAGCATCTCACAGAGATGATCGTATCTACCCAAACAGAGAAAATTCCAGAAAAGGGCATTAGACTTTCTAAGTGTAGCAAATAAAACTGATGAAAGTGCAAAGACTTAGGCATTCAAGGAGCCTGAAAACTTTCAGGCTTACTGAGATATTAATTGCTTATACACTGATGACACCTTCTGTCTCCTCAGAAAGTCTCTTGCACTTTCAGAGGGAGAAGGCACCTTAACATAAGTGCCACAGGGTTCTGTCCTGGGCCCTCTTCACTTTTCCCTCTCTACTACTTCATTTGGTTTTCTCATCAGCTACTTATCCTGCTTCAATTTCATCAGCTCTCATGGATTTAATTACCATCTCTATACTGATGATTCTCAAATCTACTTATCCTGCCCCAATCTCTCTTCTGACCTCCAATCTCATCCCATCTCCAAATGCCATTCATCTCAAGCTGGATGTCCAGCAGACATTTAAAACTCAACATGTTGAAAACTCACCCCTCCTACCTTCCCTATTACTGTAGAGGGCAACACCATCCTTCCTGTCCCTCAGACTCATAACTTTAATAACAATTTCTTGAGAGCTTCTTTAGTATGAATCAGTTCTCCAAGGAATGATTACCTCAAAGTTGACCGACAAAATTGAGTATCTTAACCTGCAGATGTGAAAATTTAACCCTAGACCTGGGATCATCTGAAAAAGATGTCACTCAGTAAGGTCCAGAACTATCTGCCTTCTCTTTAATACCATATCATAACTACTATACATTATCTTAGAGCCTTTGATCTAGCCAAAAAAGTCTGTTCTCCATCACCACTATTCAACTTGATAATTTTCTGCCTTTAAATCTCTCTTTGCTATTTGTAATTCCCCTTATAATATCTATATAATATTGCCTTCCACGACATGGCTTAGATTCACTTCTTTCCAGAGTGTTTCCCTGATTTACATCTCTTGGTCCTACCAACAGATCACCAGGCCAACTGTATCCTTGAATCTCTTGCTCTCTTGTCTTATTGTTGTTCACATCTTGACAACTTCCAACCTTGGTTTACCTCTACTATTGCTTTCCCTATTACCTGGCTGCTGCTGCTCACCATCTGAAGAAGTCAAACAACCATACTAATTAAGTCCATTAAAATTTTATGTTATTTTATCTCAATTTGGCACTCCTAGCTGCATATTAATCCTTTCACTCCTTCTTGAATGGCTATTGCATTCCCCTACAGAACCTGTTCTAAATTATTTCTTCTCTCCTCAAGCCTCTCATATAATGTCATCCTCTTCCTTCTGATCAGAGGACCTACATGTTTAACCACTCCTCCATTTCCTTTGTTGGGTCCTTATCCATGCCCAACTTCTTAACCAAGGGTGATCAGCAAGGTTCTGTCCTAGATCCTCTTCTCTTTCTACATTCTATTTCTTGGTGACCTCATTAATTCCCATAGGTTCAATAATAATCTGTATTCAGATGACTTCCAAATATACATATCCAATCTTTCATTTCTCTCATCTTTTGTACTCATTCACTTGCCTGGTCTTGGCTGTTTTTCCTTCACGATATCTTTGCCATTTTTCCCCTTCTTTGCAATCATAACCAAGTAGACTGGTTCAGGTTCTCATCAATAATTGCTTGGATTATGGCAATAGCTTCTTATTTTGTCTCTCTATATCTAATGTCTCCCTACTCTGATCCATCCTCCATACAGCAGCCAAAGTGATATTCTTAATGCACAGCTCTGGCCATGTTACTCCTCTACTCAAAAGTGACTATTGCTTTAGAATAAAATATGAATTCTTCTGTTTGGTATTTAAAGCCTTCCACAGTCTGGCTCCCACCTACCTCTCCATTGTTATTACCTATTACTCTCTTTCACATATTCTATAGCCAAACTGCCGTACTATCAATTCCCTAGATGTAATATTCTATTTCTTTCCTGAATGCCTTTGTACATCCCATTGTTTGCATGCTCTTGCTTTTCATCTCAGCCTCTCAGAAGCCCTAGCTTCTTTTTAGGCTCAGCTCTGGTGTCAATTCCTACGTGAAAACTTTCCTGTTCCCTTGACTTGTTCTTGAGTGCTCCTTCCTGAAATTACATATTTTTAAAATATACTTTACATTTATGAATGTTTACATGTTGTATATCTTCTCTTTAGCATTCAAAGCCCTTCATAATCTAGCCCCTCCCCTCCCTTTTTTAGTCTTTTTTCACCTTCCACTCCCATCCAATGTCACTGTGCTTCAAACAAGACACTCCACCTCTCAGTTCCAGGCATTTTCACTTAACTGTCCCCCATGCCTGGAATGCCCTCCCTCATCTCTGCTTCGTGGCTTCTCTTGCTTCTTTTAAGACTCAGCTAAAATCCCACCTTCTATAAGAAGCCCTTCCCTATCCCTCAATTTTAGTGCCTTTCCTCTGTTAATTATCTCCTATTTATTCTGTATACAGCTTGTTTTTACATAGTTGTTTGCATGTTGTCTGCCCCATTACAATGGCAACAACTGACTTTTGCCTTTCTTTGAATCTCTAGTACTTAGAAAATGCCTGGCACATAACAGGTATTTAATAAATGCTTACTGACTATACACACACACACACACACCCCAAATATATGTTTCACACACATATGTATGTATATATATATGTGTGTGTGTCATATATACATATGTATATATTTTTCATATGAATTCTCCTCAAATGAACTGTCAAATTTTCTAAGGCAGAGATGTTTTATTTTGTACAAATCCACTTCCTTAACATACTTCTATGCAAAGTATAGTAAGGACCATATTGCTTATTAATGAATTACTTTCCTATTTATGCTGGTTACTATTATGCTCTGGTATATTTATATTAATGAACTTTTTGAAATCAAGAAAAGAGTTTGCATATCTTGAATAGGTATCAAGAGTAAAGAGCACATTATTCTCATATACAGGGGGACACCAATAGGCAAGGTGAGTTTTCATTGATCTGTAATTACTTAAATAGTCAGTATGTGCTAAACACTGTACTAGGCACTGGGATTCAAACACAAAAATCAAACAAACTCTAACTTCAAAGAGTTTATATTCCATTGATTTTCATGTTTCATAGATTTATATATGTTGGATACTATCCTCAGCATTGTATAAGTAGTACTCACTTTTTTTGGGGTAATTTTTGCATATAAAAACTGGCATCATTTTTATTCATGTTTATCAAGATGCTTATTTGAGGATATGCTTAAATTTGCTTTTAATGTGAATGATGCCCCTTCTACATCATTGGCCAGTCTCCAATTTTGTCTTTTTCTTGTTTCCTGGAATAGATAAAGGCTTTTATGACCAGGAGAATTGTTTTGTTTTGTTTTGTTTTGTTTTTTACTCTTTATCAAAATCTATGGAAAAGGAAAACTAGTGATAATTAATAAGAAAAGTAAACTCTCTAGCCTAAACAAATTCTAGCTTTAAATAATTAAGTAGAAGTAATATTTTAACTATTTTACCCTACTTTTGGTTTTGTGAAAATATAGAATATTCTTTAAATATAAACAAAATGAGCTATTTTACTACTACTGTCTCTGATATTTAAGTAAACAGATTCAATTCACTACACATGAAAACCAACCAGGCATTCAACAAAATGTTTGTTGATTGATAGGCATAACTGAGAACCATTAATTTATGGAAAGAAATGTTATTACTATGTGCCTAGGCTTCATCAAACTACTAGCCAGATAACCATTTAACACATCCTGGGCTTCCAGTCTTTTGTCACTTTCTTTACTAATAGGACTCTTCTGAAGACACACTCATACACACACACTCAATTACTTAGTTATATTCCTCTTTCCTCAGTCAATATCTATTTATCTAAGACTCACAGATTTAGGCCCGATTTGCTACTTTTCTTCAGCAGATATGCCTTAGCATTCTGGGCAGCAATCTCTAGCTTACTAGGTGCAGCAGGTTCAGGTGCACCCTTTTGCGTTAGCCCAAGTTCTAGCTGAGAGAGATCAGAGTTACTGTTGGATTCATCATGATGAAAAATGTCTGCATTTGTGTGTTCTTCTGGTGGATTGATGTTCTGATTCATGTCCTGGGGAAGATACTGGGGTTGTTGGGAAAGGTAAGAGGAGGATTCCTCTGATCCAGTAAAGTGAAGAGTTGCTTCTCTTTCATAAGGAACTTGTTCTGAATGGCTAGGACGAGGCTCCCCAGCCACTGAAATTGCATGACTGTCATGTTCAGTCTTGGTAGGTGAGGTAAGGCCCTGTGGACCTGGCCTCAGCTGAGGAGGACCTTCTGAACTTAGTTCTGAAGAGGCAGGGCTAACTGCAGCGTCTGGTTCTGCTGGGGGTGCTCCAGAGGCTCTCCCTCCAGATCCGGAGCTCTGAGGTGGAGTCCCATCCCTGGACTGGGGCTCGGGTGCCGACTCCTTTTCCTCCTTAAGGGAATCAGCTACCTCGGGTTCAGGGTCTTGGGACGAAGAAGGTGGAGCAACTTCCCCAGGCTGCCCGCCTTCCCTGGCTCCCCCCTCCTCTTGCTTTTCCTGCTGATCTTCCTCATGGGATTCCTCGGGCTTGGGGGAGGCAAAGACTTCCATGGCTTTTGCGAGAGACGATAGATGTGGATTTGTGGGTACTGGCTTTATATGAAGGGGTGCGCGTGGGGCTCGAGGACAAGGGGCGCCAGCAGATCTGCTCCAGGGACTCCGGCGGCTTGGGGACCCGTTTCCATAGCAACTTCAGAGGAGGAGGGGCGGGCCGTCTCTAAGGTAAACATAGCGTAGTTTTGCTTAGACTGGTAAAGGGATGGGGGAGTGGGGAGTGGCTTGGGGAACTGCAGTAATGATTTGATCGTGGTCCTGCCCTTCTCACAAATCAACCAATTGTGTATCTTAAATAGCAAATAGGTCCCGCCCAGAAGAAAGATGACTGGGCTCTGTCCTTTGGGGGACATTACTGGTGCATCCATATTTTCTTTGTTGGGGAGATGGATGTAGATGAAGGATTTACCTGCACTTGTAAAGGCTCGAGTCTAGACAGGAGGTGATTAGTTTCAGCTGTGCTTCATCACCCTACTTCAGCTGAACAGACCCCAAATTTATTGACTGCCCCTTATTGACTGCACAGCTGTTTGGTTATAGATGGAAGAGGGGAAAGAGGGTGTGGAAAAGTTAACAACGCGATAAATAAAGTATGGCTACTTAAATGCATCCCCATCTCCACAGAGATTAATTCTCAAAGTCTCTGGGTTTCTAGGTGGGGGTTAGGGGACACTTTCTTAGTTTGACAATTAAAACTTCTGTAAGGAATTTCATGCTTTGCCATTCCTCTTTCAACACTCGTTAGATATGTGCAGAAAGCATTGTGTTGGGGAAGAAGGAGAGGGGAGAGAGGAAGATGAAAGTTCAAGTGATCCCATTTCAACTCATCTCCAGAGATTTCCTCCACTATCATTTCCACTCTCTCAGTAATCTTCAATATCTCCCTTTCTAGTGATTGCTTCCTTACTGCCTAAAACATGCTCATGTCGATCCCGCACTCAAAACACCCTCACTTGATCCACACATCCACACTAGCTATCATCCTATATATCTCCTCCTTTCTATGAGAGATCTCCCACAACTCCTTGAGATGGCCATTTAAAATTGGTGCCTCTATTTCCTTTCCTCTTACTCTCTTCTTAATTCTCAGTGGTCTGGCTTCCAACATCATCATTCATCTGAAACTATATTCTCCAAAGTTGCCAATGATCAATTTGCCAAATCTAATTGCTTTTTCTTAGTTTTCATCCTTATCAACACCAGCAGCCTCATATATTGTTGATCAGCCTCTTCTCCTTGATACTTTGTTCCTCTACGTTTTCATGAAACTGCTCTCTCCTGTTTCTTTTCCTACTTGCCTGATTGCACCTTCTCAGTTTCCTTTGCTGAATCTTCATCCGGGTCACTTCCATTAACTGGATTTTTCCAAGACCTTGTATGGGATCATTTTTTCTTCTCCTTAGTCTATACTATTTTTCTTGTTGTCTCAAAACCCCCCATGATTCAATTATCACCTCTCATATCTACTTATCTAGCCCTAACCTCTTTCGAATCTCCAACTACCTATTAGATAGCTCAAACTCATGTCCTATAGACATCTTAAACTCAACATGTCCAAAATGGAACTCATTATCTTTCTCCCCAAGAACTCCCCCTTTCCTAACTTCCCTGTTATGGTTGAGGATATTACTGTCCTCACAATCACCTAGACTGACAACCTAGCTGTCACCCTCAAATCCTCACTTACATCACTCTGTCCCCTCTCCAATCTCTTGTCATTTTTTTACCTTTGAAATATCTCTGGTATATTACCACCTTCTCTTCCCTGACACTGTCCCTACCCTAATATAGGCTCTCATTACCTCATGCGTGGACTATTGCAATAGGCTTCTGGCTTGTCTCTCTGCCTCAAGTTTTTCCTCACTCAGGTCCATTCTCCATTTTCAAAACCCACACAAAAGTGACAATATAAAGGCTAAGTAAACAGGATGACTACACACTCAAAGATACTTGGATAAGCCTCAAAGTTATCTGTAAATTATTTTTCTATTTTTTTCTACTAAGTGTTTAATATCAAGACTATCTGGTGGTTTTGTTTTTTATTCCTAAATATGAGCTCTTTATGAGTTAAAAGAAAATTGTATAATATTTAAATCCAGGAAAATAAGATTACTGCGAAAAACATCTCAAAATATTAGCAAAGTATTACCTAAAAAGTGTATGCTGATGTAGTGGTACTCCAAAAATTAGTGTATTTATAGTATATTAAAAGCCCTGACCTTTCTATTATATATGTATCTAGTCTGCAGCATTCTTGATTAAGAGTAAATGGCCAGGATGATTATTCTGTTCTCAAACTTTCAGTTTTATTGGAAGACATGAACATTAGATTCAAATGTATAAAGTTACCAAAATTAGATGCAGTTTAATTAAGTAATTATGTCTAATTAAAGAGGCTTCCCTTTCCCTTGATTGACTAAAGACAGGGATAGGAAAGAAGTGTGGTGACATTAAATAAAACTATTAAATATTCTGTTGCAAATTGGAGGTGCTTTTCCTAGTAATTCCTTTTGTCTAAAAGTCTAAAGTCTAACAAAAAAATGAAAAAAGACTAAATAACATTATGCAACTAGGAAAGATTACATTTTAACATTGTTTTGTGGACTCAGCACAGTACAGAAGGAAATTTCTACCATAATTTTCTTATAGTACCTAAATTTATATCTTTAGTGCTATTGCTAAGTATTTTTAAAATCCTATGTTTAGAGTATACTCTTAGACTAGGCTTCTTAATCTTCTATATTTAGAAGAAGTAAAATATAAGCTCCTAGAAGGCAGAAACTTTTCTTTTTTTGTCTTTGTATCCCCAGTACCTAGCACAGGGCCTTGGCACTAAATGTTTGTTAAGTTTTAAACTCAATTATATTTTCATAGTTTCATTAGAAACTACAGGAGGAAAACCAGTATGTTTTCTTTACTAACATCACAAATGTCAATACTATATACACCATATGGGAGAACTTAACTAGGTTTCTTATTTATTATTTCCAAGAATTCCTTTTAGTTTATATTAAACACTGAAATGTCCCAATGAATGCATATTTCAAATAATCTTGATAATTATAATTTATTTTTTAACTTCTTATCATACCTGATTACAGCCAGTTCTCACTTAATGTAAGTGGACCTCCCTTTACCCTCTCAGGGTTCTGCATGGCCCTGTCTCTGCACTTCATTGCCTGGAATGGAGGAGCCCTGGCATAGGACTGCACCAGTGTCTAGCATCTTTGGTACCTCAGCTCCACAGGACAGTTGAATTTACATAATGCAAGTTATGTAAAACAAAAACTGTCCATATGTCAAAGTTTGTTTACCTCATTTCATAGCTAATTAGAAGCTCCTATTAGGATTAAGGTTGTGTCAACTCTGCCATTTATATGGGCTTTCATTATTTGCATTATTTTCAGTTTGTGGTTTCTTTTTGATCCATCTGTTCAGTTTTTTGAAGGTTAGTTTTATTAATGCTAGATAATGTAATCTGCAAATACTATTTACCAGGCACATGTTAGCTACAATGCATTGTGATTTTCTGAGAGCAAACAGACTAGTGAGGGTGCTATAGTCAACTCCTTCTAATGATGAAACTCTTACTCTTCTCATAGAATTCCGAGTTTTCCATATGTGACACATTGCCATCTGACATAAAGACTAATAAAGGGGTCCAGTGTCATCCTATATAGTGAATATTAATACAGCTTGAATTTTTATCTTATTTTAGACAAACTATATATGTATGTGTATAGATGTGTATATGTATATATTCTACTATTTTCTTCCCAAACCTCAGTGTGTCCACCAACTTTGAAAATGATTGACTTATAAAAACATACTTAAAATGTGAAGACTCAAACACAATTAAAATGACTAGCTAAAATAAAACTTATTATGCAAATTCAAAACAGGAAAAATAGTAGCAATGATTTTGGAGAATGTTCTCTTTCCACTCCATTCTGCAACTCTCTTCTTGCTCATCTTTCATTTTTGATATGGGTGAGTTCAGTACTTTAAGGCAATAGTAGTAATAGATACCGTAAGGAGAGACAAATAAGAGAACTTAAAATTTTCTTTATGCTTGAAAGCATCCATGAAAAAGATACCCATGAAACAGTATTAATATTCCAAATGGATCTGTAATTTTCGTTAATTTGTGCATTCCTCACAATGATGTGGACTTCAACCGATCTATTCTTATGCATCCTATGCAATTTTTATCTATTTTTTCCTATTACTTCACCCCTGAATAGTAATACACCCAATGTGCAAGAAGGCTTTCTTGAGTTCTCTTGACATAACAGTGGAGCATATGTGCCATTCATAAGAAAGTTCTTCATCTCAAAACTCTTGGCACTATCACATGGTTCAAAAATAGAAACAATCTGCTTTGGGGAACTGCATAAGTTGCTAGCTTACTTACTGGAAAATTCTGTGAAGAACTATGGGAGACAGCATGCTACAATGAAAAGAGCAGAACTATCATGTACTAATTCCCACAGTCACCATATACAATCCAGAGGTCAAGCTATAGGCGTCAACTCCAAAGGCTATCTTGTTACAGACGTAACAGACCCAAAACACAGCCCCTAGAAGCTCCCCCCACCTCCCACTCCAGGTTTCCAGTAGAGAATGATGAGTGTGCCCAAGGTACAGAAACTGTATGTTCCTTTCCACCTCAAACTACCTAATTAGCATACTTGGCACACCAGGCATGAACTTTTTCTCTATAAGCTTTAGATTCAACGCCTTTAGGTTGCAAGTTACTTAAATAGCTCCACCTGCTTTATTAACGTTATAATAAACTTTTGCCACTTGACCAGAAGGCTGCTTGAGTCCTCGAATTTTTTCCCTGTACTTCAATAGTTTTTGGGTCCCTGCACTCCTAAAACCACATCAGTCAGACCTACAATTGGAGAAGATTAATTTGACAGTTGAGTGGAGAATGGAGTAGGGAGTAGGTAGTAGGGAGCAGGGAGAAACTTTAGGCAGGGAGACCAACCAGGTGATAAGGCCTGTATTAAGGTGGTGGCAAAGTCAGAGAAGAGAAGATGGTATATAATGAGAGAAAGCATTATTTCTCTCTTATATTAATAATCAATTTTTTAATTAGGACAAGGGTTTTTTCAGAAAACTGTAGGCTGTTGAGGACATTGAACTGAAGAATATTATTGATGGATGAGATTGCCCAAATCCTTGAGAGTACATTCTCTTTGATCCTGGGTGGGAGACTCTACCCACCTAGGGAACCTTATAAACAATTTAATCTAAGGTGAATTCCAGCCCATTGTATTCTTCTCAGGCTTAGGTGCTGATAGATCCTTTGTCTAGATTTGTCTAGATTGCCCAAGGCTGGGGGTGGTCTGCGAGTTAGAATGTTCAGAGTCCCCCAGCCCCTCATTAGAATGGGTCCACCTCTCATTATAATATTCATTCTTCTCATTGTTAACCAATCAGAGTTAATTGTTACCCACAGGAACACCCACTCTTCCAAGGGCATATAAGCACTGAGGGGACTTTGGCATTCAAGAGTGCCACTGACCCCGTTTACGAATTATATGCTAGCAATGATTAATAAAATGATTAATTACCCAGAAACTATGTTTCTCAAACTTCTTGTATGTCAAAATATCAAAGATGTTACAAACTTTAAAATGACAGTATTTAATAACAGATTGGATATGAAGGAGGGAGATGTGAGCGAGAATTTGAGGATGACAGCTATGATTTCAGCCTGAATGGCTGTGAGGATGGTGGTGTCTTCAAGAGTAATACAGAAGTTAGGAAGAGGAGAGTTTTGGACAAATTGAGTATAAGATGTCTATCATCAGTTTGAGATTTCTAATAGTATGATGAATGACAATCCAAGAGATATAATTTCTAGGTAATAATCAATTTTATTAATTATGACTAGTAGATAATTAATAAACTGATGGTCATTTGGCTTTCTCTTATAAACCAAAGATGAATCCTGGAGGCCACTCAACACTATATACCCTTGGAAGAATGTTTCTGAAGGTGGAAATCAACTCTGATTGGTTAACAATCAATGAGAGAATGAGTATTATAATGAGAAGTGGGCCTATTCTAATGAGGGACTGGAGGAACCATGACTTTAATTATGTCACTTTTTACTCATCTTTACCCAGACCACCCTTGTGCCTTGGGCAATCTAGACAAAGGGATCTACCTCCACCCAAGTCACTTATGTCTGGCCCAAGTAGAGGAGAGGGTTAACCCAATCTCATCTACCGGCAAAGTCCTTTGCAAGGATCGCTTTGAAGGAGAAAATAGAAAGGGAAAAAAATTCTGGATCCCGAATATTAATTGGTTATTAATATAAGAAAAATAATCATATCTCTCATTGGGCATTTGGAGATGCAAAACTGAAGGGTATGAGAAAGGTTAAGGCTGAATAAATAACTTTAAAATTCCAAAGTATTATACAAATGTAAAGTATTATTATTTTCTTTTGTATATACATTGCATATATGTAAGAAGTAAGATGGTTGTTGATAGTACGATTTTTTTTTTTTATGGAGGGGGAAGGGGGTTATGGTTTAGCTCCTCAGTGGAGGGGAAGGATATAGCAAGATGAATTTGAGTAACAAAATTTTTTAAAGGTGGGAGAGGGTATTAAGACTACAATGGTATCTATAGATTACATTTATATAGTACTTTACAAAACAATTTCCTAACACAAATCTTATAAGATAAATAGTGCAAGTATTATTTTACTCATTTTACGGTTGAAGATGTTGAGACTCAGAGAATTTATGTTGATTGACCACTGCAACACAGCTAATTAGTATTAGATGGGACTTCAAATCTAAATCTTTCCTGACTCTAAGTCCAGAAATCAGCAAAAGTCTGTTTGTTTTATTAGAGCAATGGAAGTAGAAAACAGAAGAATAAAGGCTTTAAGAAGAGAAATTCATATGCACTGTGTTTTTTGGGGCATCACATATACTGCAAAGCAATTAAGGAAATTTGTAGTAAAGTAATCCCAAGAAAAATTGTCAAAGTCCTAAGGGGCAAAAAGTTCTAGGCTCTAGGAGCTTCTATCTCTACAATTTTTTTTTGGCCCAAATACAATGTTGCAACAATACTTTTGTTCTACTGATAAGAATTTGAAAACAAATTTTTATTCTCCTCCTCCCAAATGTTCTTTACTCATAATGTTGCATATTTCTGAGAAATAGCTACTTAAAAGAATAGATGAAGTTCAAATCCAGCCTCAGACACTTACCAGCTGTGTGACCTTGGGCAAGTCACTTAACCCTGTTTGCCTCAGTTTCCTCATCTGTAAAATTAGCCAGAGAAGGAAACTGCAAAGGACTCTAGTATCTTTGCCAAGAGAGCACCAAATAGGGTCACAAAGAGTGGAACATAACTGAAACAACTGAACAACAACAAGAAGAATAGATAAATAAGAAAAATTCTTATCAGAGAATTATAACTATTGTAATAAAGTCATTAACCTAGCAGAACAAACAACTAATGAAATGTAAAAGGTGAGAGATATTTCCTGGGGAAGGAGAATGTCGGGGGATAGGGTTTTCCTGGAATATTTAATGGGATTTTGGAACTTGTCCATTGATTGTTGCAGGGCTGATGCTATGATCCTCTGCCTCTGGGGTTTCCAGTGCATTTTTGAGGCTTCTCTCAATTTCAGGGTCACCAATCATTGGTTACTGAATAGGCTCTCAGCTAAGCACCATCAGCTAATTTAGTGTTTATGCACAATCTAAAAATAATATGATTTTTATTCTGACCCTCTGCCACATAGCTTCAGAATCACTGGGTGATTTTTTTTTTTTGGTGAGGTAATTGGGGTTAAGTGACTTGCTTAGGGTCACACAGCCGGTGTCAAATGTCTGAGGCCGTATTTGAACTCAGGTCCTCCTGACTCCAGGGCCAGTCCTCTATCCACTGTGCCACCTAGCTACCCATCTGGGTCATTTTGTATTTTTGTTTTTTTATGAGCTGCCTTGGTCAAAGAATTCATTCTCCAGTGGCCAGCTTACCAGTGATTCCGTGAGAAGGGGTGCTTTCATTCTTTATATTTGTGTCCTTAGTACCTAGCATAGTGCCTGCCATGTAGACTCTTAACAAATATTGGTGCCATGGCCAGGGATGCAGCAAATGTTTGAGGAAGGATTTATTTCCAGTTCTTCCTAACTCCAAGCCTAACACTTTCTCCATTATGTCATCTAGATGCTATTTTATTAGGCTACTACAATTCTCACTTCTGATCCAATTTCCTTTAGCTTTATTTTGGCCTCTGAAAGAGTAACAAATCTGCTCCTTTTTGGGCCCAAATTCAACCCCTTTAAGTTTCTGGACAGAATTGCCATCTGAGTAGTCACCTAGGTGGAACACTAAATAAGAGCTCTGGACTCGGAGCCAGGAAGACCTGAGTTCAAATCCAGCCTTAAACACTGGCTGTGTGACCCTGGGCAAGTCACTTAACCTTTGTCTGCCACAGTTACTCAACAGTAAAATGGAGATAATTAATCAATAAACATTTATTAAATACCAATTATGTACCAGATAATAATAGCATCTACCTGCCAAAGTGATTGTAGGGATTAAATGAGCAAATATTTGTAATATTTACTTTTCAAAAGTACTTTGTCCAGTCCTTGGCGCACAGGAGGTGTTTAATGAATACTTGCTTCTTTTCCTTTCTTCTTAGGATCTCCTTTTAGTAATCTTTTTAAAATTTATTTTTTTCTTAGTTTTTGCTTTTTTTGTGTGCTACTGCTGGCTATTCCTTTGGACTTCACTTCCTACCAGACAGCAAAACATTGGAGGCATTATAGTACATCACAGAGAATACTGGATTTGGAGCTAGAGGGCCTAGGTTTGAATCCTGGCTCTGCTCCTTAGTATATATGTTACTCTGAACAAGTCAAATCTCTTCTGAGTCTCAAATTCTCATTTATAAGAATGTGGGCTTCTGCAGTCGCTTCTAGCCCTATATCTCAGACAATGTGATCTTGGATTCCATCTGAAAAGAAGGCCCGCTTTTAAAAAAAAAAGTCCTATTAGGTCTTTTTGACTCTAACCTACTTCATTTGCCTTCCTGCATCTAGCTAAAGAGTTCACTACTTGTTGTGTCATGGCCGAGTGGATAAACTTTCTGGAAGGTTCGATGTGGGTACAACTTAGGTGGGATTTCTGTTGCTTCTGACAGATTGGCAGAGACAGAGATAACATCTCATTTCTTTTAGAACCTGCTTCCCAACCCCAAACTCTGCATATGGCAGCAGTCAAACTTGGGCAAGCAACCTCATTTCCATGTGCCTGAATCAACATACCTTTCTCCTAAGCTTTGAGCCTACAAGGACTCCACAGTCACTGGTCTTAACCTAGACTCTGGGAATCTATCAGGATCCAAAAGTCTATAACTGCTATGCCCCATGCTCCCTGAGAGGATAGGGAACAGATGAAGAGAGATATTGTTGGCCTTGTGATGTCAAGTCCTTGCCAATTCTTCGACGTTCTCTGAGAGCTTGAATTATAGCCTAGGCCACGAGTTCACCTGGGACATAAACAGTACAAGAGAACATAAACACGGGGAAAATAGTACAACATAACTGACATTATTTTAGTGCCTTCTACACACATTAGTTCATAAAACAAATGAGGAAACTGAGACCTAAAAAGGTTAAGTCACTTACCTGTGTACACACAACTAGTACATAGCAGGTTGTTGTTTGTCCTTTGTTCTCGAAGAGGACCATGGCATCAGAAAGATGATGTCATGACTTGTAAGTGAATTGGATTTAAATGAGAGAGGGCTGTGCAAAGTCACCAATTTCACTTTCTTCTCCGGAGTCATCTGGGACTAGTGGCAAGACATAGATCAGGATTACTGGAGATGGCCCTGGATGCAGTGGGACACCTTGGCCTTTTCAAGCTAAGGTCTTTCCAAATTATCACTTTGACTGAGGTAACACCCATTCAGTGAATAAGGCTGGTTAAGAAATGAGCCAAGGAATGACCCCTTTTATCTAGGATTTGAATACAGGCCTCATCTGAACCCTGTATCCAAGGTTCTTCTCACTATCTCATGGTGCTCTGTAAGGCCTCACAGTAATTCCCAATTCCCATAGTCACCGAGTTCTTCTAAGAGGAGTTCTCACTTTGATTACCCTCTTTCTCTCCTTTGAAAAGGAACCTTTGAAAATAACCAACTTTATCAACAATAATATTGGACCAGCTTGGAATGCCCTGACTGAGGTCCTCTTTGTCTCAGCTTTGGATACTCAACTGCAACTCAACAATTCAACAAAGATACAGGAGACAGGTGGTTATCCTTATCACAGCACTTACTTTTTTTTTTCCCCTTTGGCTTCTTGGCTGAAAGACACTTCCTTACTAGCCACTCAACTATTTTCCTGTTGCCAAAATACAAATTTAACATCTAATATGGTATGTTCTGCAAACTGAATTCTTCCCAGCTGCTCCAAAGTTTTTCTTCGGGAAAAGACTCTGCCAGAGTAAGTGTGGGAGACGATTGGAACTGCAGGCACCATCTGGATAGTGAAGTCCTATAGTACTGGAGGAATGAGTTGCCTCGGCTACATCTGTTTTCCGTGTATATTTCTCAATACCACTGTACCCCTAAGTTTGGGTCCACTCTTTCCATGGATACCATGTGTATTGTTGGTAGTTTTATGAAGAAAGGATTTTTTTAAATAGCTACTTTTCTTCCTATGGCTGCCATGCTTAATAATAAAATCTATTTAAAATGCCCTCCCCCCCAAAGAATTGAGTATAATTTATATATACATATTTATATGTCCTATTTTTAGGCTTTGAGGTTTTTATTCCAAATTCCTACTTGTATGTTAGGTCTCCTACCGTGTAAGGATGTTAGGCAGTTGGCTAAATCTTAGTAAATACCATTTCTCAGGCTAATTGTTTTCTACTGTATTAATGTTAATGGAAAGGACAGTAGTGGGGGCCTTGTGAGTTATAGTTTAGGAGGCTATACCAATACAGATACAATACAATACAAACTAATAGCTAATAGCTGCCAAGACCTTATCTAAGAATATAGCTTCAGATTACCATCATCTCCTCAGGAGTTCTATCTAACAGCCTAAGCTAGAGGACATAATTGTCACTAACTATACTTATGATAAATAATGTCTCATACTTGCCCCCTTGTTTTTCCAATCCCCATTATATGGAGTAGGGATTCTTTCCTCAAGAGAATATAATGACACTCAATTTTGAAAATTAATAATTCAACAGCATTGAATTATATTTATTTCTATTTACTTTCCAGGAAAGATAAGATGAAAACTTACCTATCAGAGTGGAAAGACCTGAGGACAGGTATGCTGGTAAATGTTTAACAACCAGCTCTCAAAAAAAAAGTACATATGACATACTTTTAAGTTTAATCTTCATTATTAACATTTTCTCCACCATCTTCTTAAATTTAGACAATCAACAAAACAATAAATCAAGTCCTGATTTATAACATTTGCTGATTATAAGTACAAATGCTTACACTGAAAATTTAACAATTAGCTTTCATGAGCTGGTATGAACTGGCTCCAATATACCCAGTGGGACAGAGTCCAGGTTTTTCGTAGAGAGGAGGTAGATATTACAATATAAATTGAGAAGGTATGATGAAGATCAGATTGGGAAGTGATCAGTTACTGAATATTAACTCAAAATCTTAAAATAAAATTTTGACCAAAAAGGCCATATCAATACTTGCTAATGACATGGTGGTTTAATTAGAAAATCTCAAGAAGTTTTTTATGAAAGGTAGTCCTCTGGGAGAGGGGATGAAAGGGATAGAGGGTAAAATCTAGTCAGTAAAAAAATAAAACAAATCAATAAATATCTATTTTCAAAAGTAAATATATAGTGTAGGAAGAAAAAAAAATTGGGGGGAGAAAAATGCTAAGATAGAATAGAGAGATGAAAGAAAGAAGTGTCCATCTTTAGGTCACATAAATTTTAATATTTTCATAGGTCTTAAGTATGTTCCTCTCTACTACTGTATGCTATGTATGTGTCCAATATTCTTTTGTAGCTGTGGGAAAGTACACTCTGAATTGTAAAGGCAATATTTTATTTCTATTGTTCATGCCTAAATTTATGTGCCCTTAAAGTTATTTGAGTCTCAATTTCTTTGCATATAAAATAAAAGATTTGGACTAAATAATCTCTGTGGATCTTGAAGGATTTTCCTTATCTTATTAGTGAGGAATGTGACCCAGGAAAATGAAGAGACTTGTCAATTGTCATATAGATAGTTCCTTAAGCACAAATTCTCAACCTATGGAGGGTTGAACTCTATAAATTGAATGAGCGAGAAATCTGTGTCTCACTTCTCATAGCTTTTTTAGACTTTTTACACATCTAGGCTACACAACCCTGACAAATTATTATAGGCTGGGGGAACCAAACAAGCATTTATTTAGAGCCTACTGTGTGCCAGATGCTGTGCTTAAGTACTTTACAAATATCTCATTTGATCCTTACAGCAACCTTTTGAGGTAGGTGTTGTTATCCCCATTTTACAGTTGAGGAAAATGAGGCAGACAGAGGTGAAATGACTTCACTCGAGTCACACAGCTAGTAAGTATCTGAGGGGGAATTTGAACTCAGGTCTTCCTGACCTGCCACTACTATACTACCTAGCTGCCTCTATTATGACTAGGTCCCAATTAGTGGTAACAGTGAATTCTGTGAAGTGGCCACATTTATCTGAGTTCCCATGCATCCTAGTTCTCATATCTGAATTCCAACTATTCCAAATTACAATTGTGCAAAATATGACCAGTGGAAATATGCAATATGAATTCAATTTGCACTAATTGAAACCTAGCAATATATCAGAGAGGGGACTAAACAACAAGTAGTCATTAATTAACTATGAGGAAATGAATTCATGAGAAGATGACCTCTGGAGAAAGGGGTGACACCCACAACTACTAGTTTTAACTCTTTTTTTTTTTTTAATTTTTAGGCAACTGGGGTTAAGTGACTTGCCCAGGGTCACACAGGTAGTGTCAACTGTTTGGTCTGAGGTCAGATTTGAACTCAGGTCTTCCTGACTTTAGGGCTGGTGCTCTATCCACTGCACCACCTAGCTGCCCCTAGTTTTAACTCTTATCTTACGACCCTTTGGTTTCCATTTTATTATACTCAGTTTTTTCCTGGACTCTTGAAACTGATTTAGTTTTGCTGCTAGTACCAGTCATAGCCACTAGGGGGTACTGCTCCCTCTTGCTATGCTGGCAAAGGTGTAGAATCCCCTACTAAATTCATGTTTGAAGATTTTAAAGGACATTATTAAACCAAGGATTCCATTAGACCATTGTAGATCAGTCACTAACTTAAGATTCTTTGTTGCCTGGGTGTGCCGGTCGTGCCATGCACTCTCCTCCTATAAGGAGCAGGCTGCCAGAGTCATACTTACCAGTCTTCGGTACCCACCTGGATAAACACACAGACGAGCCGATCAGGAGGTGCAAACACTCGAGCTTTATTCAGAGGCCATCACAGCAAGGCCAAGCAGGAAAGCCAGAGCAAGAGAGCAGGAGCAAGAGAGAGCGAGCTCCGATTCCTACTGTTCCTTATGTACCTGCTTAGCCCCTCCTCCCCAGCCTGCCTAGTAGTCATTGATTGTAGGATCAGATACCAGAAGGGGATGTCTGGGTTTAGCGCTGCACCAAGGGAGAGGAAGTGACGCAGGAGGCTAGGACCGGATACAGGAAGGAGACGTTTGGGGTTAGTGCATAGACAAAGGGAGAGTATGTGACACAGGAAGTCAGGCCCAGATACCGGGAGGAGGTGTCTGGGGTCAGTGCTACACAAAGGGAAAGTACATGACCCAGGAAGTCAGGAAGGAGACGTCTGGGGTTGACGTTGCACCTAGGGAGATGACTAGACAAAGGGAACTCGTTCTCTGCCGTCCCGCTCCCACGTGGCACAGCCCCCTGCCTCAGGAGCACGTGCTCCGGCTACTTCCTTGTATCCTGTTCCTTCCCCAGCTTATCACAGCTCCACATAGCACTGCCCACTGCCTCAGGAGCGTGAGCTCCGGTTACTTCTCCTTATCCAGTTCCCATCCCAGTTCACCACAACTCCGCCTAGCACAGCCCCTGCCTCGGGAGCGTGAGCTCTGGTTACTTCCCA
This sequence comes from Vombatus ursinus, assembly GCF_900497805.2. Classification (NCBI taxonomy): domain Eukaryota; kingdom Metazoa; phylum Chordata; class Mammalia; order Diprotodontia; family Vombatidae; genus Vombatus; species Vombatus ursinus. The sequence goes on along the minus strand of NW_020946557.1, from coordinate 6,782,955 downwards.
ATACCCAGTTCCTACCCCATCTTGACACAATCCCCACGTGGCAGTAGCCAACATCAGACAATCCCTCACACCTGGGGGACACTGAAAAGTTAAAGGACTTGCCTGTGATCCCACTGTGTCAAGCAGAACTTGAATTCAGCTCCCAAATTCTAACACTGGCTCTCCACTGTGCCATGCTGACTTTATTGTTATTCAGTCATTTTCCAGTCATGTCTGACTCTTTGTGACCCTTTTTGGGGTTTTGTTGGCAAAGATACTGGAATGGGTTGCCATTTCCTTCTCCAGTTCATTTTATACATGAGGAAGCTATTGAGTCACAGGAGTGAGTGACTTGCCTAGAGTCACACAGCTAGTAAGTGTCTGAAGCTAGATTTGAAGGTAGGAAGATAGTCTTCTTGATTCTAAGCCTGGCACTCTATCCTCATTGCCACCGAGTGCCCAGTGCCTTTATTATGTCAAGGTTAAAAAAATTACTTGGTGATCTTCAATTTCTTAGTCAGTCAATAAGCTTTTATTAAGCACCTGCTATATGCCAGGAACTGTTCTAAGTGCTGGCTTAAGCACAGAGAACTTGAAAATTATAATAGTTTTCTTGGAAAAGTCTAAAATAACTTTTGCTCACTAGTTTCAGAGTGAGCTGTGGGAGGGAGTTTGACTCATTTATTCCATGGAGACTGAAAAGAGACTTGTTATTTACATTTTACATGAACCTTGTTTTAAATAATTTTTTGAGGGGGTAAATAGATACTTTTAAGAGGATTTGAGGGGGAAAACACCATAAAATTGCTATTTTATCTAGACTTTTCTATTGCCACCAGACTTCAATGACTCTACAAGAGAGAATGAGGCTGATGACTTTGTATAAGTCTCAAGACATCACCTCTTCATGTCATTGGTCCTCTTCAAAAGCAAAGGATAAATAGCAACAAAAATTGTCTCAGTGATAGACATTTTAAAACAGTTTGGAAAAAGTAAAGGCAGAATATTATCTTGAAAAGGTCCTAGATATGGAGAGAAAACTATTTCAGACTTATTTTCCAGACTTTCATTAAAGTTGGAATTTTAGAATTTTCTTTCATGGAGAGTAAAATGTTAACACACCAAAAAAAAATGTGATCATAGTGATCACATAGTGACTTTGGTAGCCATAAAGAATTGCTTAGGTTTCTGCTTCCGGGAGCCAAGATGGTAGAGTAAGAAGTAAGTTGCTCTCACCCTCTCTCATTGACCTCCGAAAGTCCAGAAAATATTGACCCAGGAAAAACCCTGAGCCAGCAAAAAGACAGGGCACAGTGGTCTTGTACCCCAGGAAGCTTGAGGGATTAACAGGAAAGGTCTTTCTTGCTCTGGGGGAGGGGTTGCAGTACAGGATTGGAGATCTCAGCAAGCCAGAGGCAAGCCCCACCTCAGCATACCAGGGGGAGATCCTGAGACCCTGGTTAGTGGAACAGGCAAGTGCCAACACCAGGACCCCTGAGATCCTCAATACAGGAAGGGGAACTGGTAGACACCAGCTTGGAAAACAACCATGCAACAGTGTTCTCCAGCAGTGAAATCACCCGGTGCTTCAACACAACTCTGGGAAGCATAACTCCAGAAGGAAAGCCTCAGGTTGAGAGAAACCCACCAACAGCAAAACATCACTGTGTAAGGCCTGGGAGACCAAGAGCCAAACATTCAAGTGCAAGGCCCCAGTGAGCAGGAAAAGAAGCTTGGGTAAGTGCCCCCTTCGCTCCAGCAGGAGAACTCAACAGTTTTATTTTGTTTTTTGTAAAAAATCAGAAAATAAGCAAACACCATAAACAAAAAGCAGAAATGGAAAATGACCATAGATTCTCATTTTGGGGCAAGGGAAGATGAAGGCACAAATTCAGAAGAGGATAACATTGTTAATATACCCACATATGAAACCTCAAAGGGGAATATGAACTGGTCTCAAGCCCAAAAAGCCTTCTTGGAAGAGCTCAAGAAGTATTTTAAAAGCCAAATAAGAGAGGTAGAAGAAAAACTGGGAAAGGAAATGAGAGGTATGCAAGAGAGAGTCAATAGCTTGGAAAAGGAAGGACAAAAATTAATTGTAGAAAACAAGTCCTTAAAAAGTAGCATTGGGGGCAGCTAGGTGGCACAAAGGAGAGAGCACTGGCCCTGGAGTCGGAAGGACCTGAGTTCAAATCCAGCCTCAGACACATAACAATCACTAGCTGTGTGACTCTGGGCAAGTCACTTAACCCCAATTGCCTCACCAAAAAAAAAAAAAAGTAGAATTGGCTAAATGGAAAAGGAGGCACAAAAACTCAATGAAGAGAAGAACTCCTTAAAAAGTAAAATGGGCCAAATGGAAAAGGAGGTACAAAATCTAATAGAAGAAAACAACTCCTTAAAAATTCGAATGGGGCAAGTGGAAGCTAATGACTCTATGAGAGAGCAAGAATCAGTCAAACAGAAACAAAAGAATGAAAAAATACAAGAAAATGTAAAATATCTCATTGGTAAAACAATTGACCTGGAAAATAGATTCAGGACAGACAACTTAAAAATTATTGGTCTACCTGAAAACCATTATAAAAAAAGAACCTGAACAACATCCTTCAGGAAATCATCAAAGAAAACTACCCTGAGGTCCTAGAACCAGAGGGCAAATTAGTCATGGAAAGAATCCACCTATCACCTCCTGAAAGAGATCCCAAATTGAAAATGCCAAGGAATATAGTAGCTAAATTCCAAAACTACCAGATCAGAGAGAAAATACTGCAAGCAGCCAGAAAAAAAAAAAATTTAAATATCATGGAACCACAGTCAGGAATATGCAGGACCTTACAGCTTCTACATTAAAATATCTTGGATTACAACCAAGGATCAATTACCCAGTGAAACTGAGCATAATCTTTCAGGGGAGGAGATGGACATTCAATGAAATAGGGGACTTCCAAACCTTCTTGATGAAAAGAATAGAGCTCAATAGAAAATTTGACCTTCAAATATAAGACTCAAGAAAATGTAAAAAGGTAAACAGGAAAGAAAAAAAAAACCCCATCATATTATCAATAAGAGCAAATTGTTTACATCCCTACAAGGGAAAATGACTCTTAAGAATTGTAATGTCATTATGACATTTAAAAGGGGGTGTACTTAGACAGAGGGTGTGGGTTTAAGTTGACTTTGATGTGATAGTAAAAAATCTAATTAAATGGAGAAAAGGGATTGCACCTGGAAAAGAAAGGAGGAGGCAGACAAGGATAAATTACATCACATGAAAAGGCACAAAAGCCAAATAGAGTAGAGGGGAAAAAGGGAGGGAGCTGAGTATTGTCTGAACCTTACTCTCATTACATTTGGTTCAAAGAGGGAATAACATAATCAGTTAGGTATAGAAATCTAACTTACCCTATAGGAAGTAGAAAGAATAAAAGGAAAAGAAAAGGGGCTAATAGAAGGAAGGGCAATCTGAGGGAGATGGTGGTTGAAACCAAAATACTATTGAGGAGGTAAAGGGAAAAAGAAGAGAAAAAAAAGCATAAACAAGGGGGGAGGGGAATAGAATGGAGAGGAAGACACAGATAGTAATCATAAATGTGAATGTGAATGGGATGAACTCTCCCACATAAAACAGAAGCAGATAGCAGAGTGGATTAAGAACCATAAACCTACAATATGTTGTCTACAGGAAACACATTTGATGTGGAGGGATACACGCAAAGTAAAGGTAAAAGGCTGGAGCAGAATATATTATGCTTCAGCTGAAGTAAAAATAGCAGGGATAGCAATCCTCATCTCAGACAAAGCAAAAGCAAAAATAGAGCCAATTAAAAGAGATAAGGAAGGAAACTACATCCTGCTTGCTAAAAGGTACCATAGATAATGAAGTAATATCATTGCTAAACATATATGCACCAAATAGTATAGCAGCCAAATTCTTAAAGGAGAAGTTAAGGGAGATACAGGAAGAAATAGACAGCAAAACTATACTAATGGGAGACCTCAACCTCCCCTTCTCTGAACTAGATAAATCTAACCACAAAATAAACAAGAAAGAAAGTTAAGTTAAGATAAATAGAATCTTAGAAAAGTTAAATATAGTTGACCTCTGGAGAAAACTGAATGAGGATAGAAAGAAATATACCTTTTTCTTGGCACTACATACCACCTACATAAAGATTGACCATGTACTAGGGCATAAAAATCCAATGCAGAAAGGCAGAAATATTAAATGCATCCTTTTCAGATCATGATGCAATAAAAATTACATGTAATAAAGAGGTATAAAAAGATAGACTAAAAATTAATTGGAAACTAAATAATCTAATCCTAAAGAATGAGTGGGTCAAACAACAAATCATAGAAACAATCAATAACTTCAGCCAAGAGAATGACAATAATGAGACAACATACCAAAACTTATGGGATGCAGTGAAAGCAATCCTTAAGAGAAATTTTGTATCTCTAAATGCTTATATGAATAAAATAGAGAAAAAAGAGATCAATGAATTGGGCATGCAACTAAAAAAGATAGAAAAAGAACAAATCGAAAATCCCCAATTAAATACCAAACTAAAATTCTGAAAACCAAAGGAGAGATTAATAAAATTAAAATGAAGAAAACTATTGAACTAATAAATAAAACTAAGAGCTGGTTTTATGAAAAAAAAACCACAATAAAATAGATAAACATTTGGTTAATTTGATTTAAAAAAAAGAAGAAAACCAAATTACCAGCATCAAAAATGAAAAGGGTGAATGAAGAGGAAATCAAAACAATAATTAGGAACTATTTTGCCCAACTGTATGCCAATAAATGTGACAATCTTAATGAAATAGATGAATATTTACAAAAATATAAATTGCCCAGATTAATGGAAGAGGAAATAAAATACTTAACCCCATTTCAGAAAAAGAAATTTAACAAGCTATCAATGAACTCCCCAAGAAAAAATCTCCAGGACCAGATGGATTTACAAGTGAATTCTATCAAACATTTAAAGAACAACTAATTCCAATACTATATAAACTATTTGGGAAAATAGGTGAAGAAGGAGTCCTACTAAATTCTTTTTATGATACAAATATGGTGCTCATACCTAAACCGGGAAGATCCAAAACAGAGACAGAACTTAATTATAGACCAATTTCCCTAATGAATATAGATGCAAAAATTTTAAATAAAATATTAGCAAAGAGATTACAACAACTTATATTGAGGATAATACACTATGACTGTGTCAGATTTATACCAGGAATGCAGGGCTGGTTCAATATTAGGAAAACTATCAACATAGTTGACCATATCAACAACAAAACTAACAGAAATCACATGATTATCTCAACAAATGCAGAAAAAGCAATTGACAAAATACAACACTCATTCCTATTAAAAACGCTAGAAAGCATAGGAATAAATGGAGTCTTCCTTAAAATGATAGATAGAATCTATCAAAAACCACCAGCAAGTATTATATGCAATGGGGATAAACTAGAAGCATTTCCAATAAGATTGGGGGTGAAACAAGGATGTCCATTATCACCACTGTTATTCAATATTGTGCCAGAAATGTTAGCTGTAGCAATTAGAGAAGAAAAAGAAATGGAAGGAATTAGAATAGGCAAAGAAGAAACAAAGCTATTACTCTTTGCAGATGATATAATGGTATACTTAGAGAATCCTAGAGAATCAAATGAAAAATTACTTGAAATAATAAACAAATTTAGCAAAGTTGCAGGATATAAAATAAACCCACACAAATCATCAGCATTTCTATATATTACTAACAAAGCCCAGCAGCAAGAGATAGAAAGAGAAATTCCACTTAAAATTACTGTAGACACTATAAAATATTTGGGAGTCTACCTGTCAAAACAAAACCAAGAACTATATGAACACAGTTACAAAACATTTTTCACACAAATAAAGTCAGATCTAAATAACTGGAAAAACATCAGTTGTGCATGGTAGGCTGAGCTAATATAATAAAAATGTCAATTCTACCTAAATTAATTTACTTATTCAGAGCCATACCAATCAAACTACCAAAAAATTATTTTCTGCTAGAAAAAATAATAAGAAAATTCATCTGCAAGAACAAAAAGTCCAGAATATCAAAGGAACTAATGAAAAGAAATGCAGGGAAGATGGCCTACCTGTATCTGATCTTACATTGCATTATAAAGCAGCAGTCATCAAAACCACTTGGTAGTGGCTAAGAAATAGAGTGGTGGATCAGTGGAATAAGTTAGGTATGCAAGACACAACAGTCAATGACTATACTAATCTACTATTTGATAAATCCAAAGATTCCAGTTTCCGGGATAAGAAATCACTATTTAGCAAAAACTGAGAAAATTGGAAAAAATGTATGGCAGAAACTGGGCATAGACCAACATCTTACACCCTATACCAAGGTAAAGTCAAAATGGATACACAATTTAGATATAAAGACTGATACTATAAGCAAGCTAGAAGAGCAAGGAATAGTTTACATTTCAGATTTATAGAAAAAGGAAGAATTTATGACCAAACAAGAGACAGAGAATATTATGAAATGCAAAATGAACAATTTTTATTACATTAAATTGAAAAGTTTTTACACAAACAAAGCCAATGTATCCCAGATTAAGAGGGAGGCAGAAAACTGGGAAATAATTTTTACAACCAACGTCTCTGATAAAGGCCTCATTTCTAAAACATAGATAACCAAGTCAAATTTATAAGAATACAAGTCATTCCCCAATTGATAAATGATCAAAGGATATGAACAGGCAGTTCTATAGTCATATGAAAAAATCACTATCTAAAAAATCACTAATCTAAATCACTATTGATTAGAGAAATGCAAATCAAAACAACTCTGAGGTACCACATCACACCTATCAGATTGGCTAACATGACAAAACAGGACAATGATAAATGTTGGAGAAGATGTGGGAAAATTGGAGCACTAATACATAATTGGTGGAGTTGTGAAATGATCCAACCATTCTGGAGAGCAATTTGGGGCTATACCTAAAGGGCTATAAAACTGTGCATGCCCTTTGACCCAGCAATATTATTTCTAGGTCTGTATCCCAAAGAGATCATAAAAATGGGAAAAGGACCCACATGTACAAAAACATTTATAGCAGCTCTTTTTGTGGTGGCAAAAAATTGGAACTTGAGGAGATGCCCATCAATTGGGGGAATGGCTGAACAAGTTGTGATATATGAATGTAATGGAATACTATTGTGCTGTAAGAAATGATGAGCAGGCAGAATTAAAAAAACCTGGAAAGACTTACAAGAACTGATGCCGAGTAAAATGAGCAGAACCAGGAGAACATTGTACACAGTAATAGCCACATTATGGGATGACAGATGGTCAATAGACCTGGCACTTCACATCAATGAAAGAATCTAAGACAACTCCAAAAGTCTCATGATGGAAATTGCTATCCACACACAGAGAAAGAAATATGGAGTCTGAATCCAGATGGAAGCATACTATTTGCTCTCCTTTCTTTCGTTGTTTTGTTTTATTGCTTCATTCTCGTGGTTCCTCCCATTAGTTTTAGTTGTTGTTTGCATCATGACTAATAGGAAAATATGCTTAACATGAATGTGTATGTAGAGCCTATATTGGATCATATGTTGTCTTGGGGAGAGGGGAGCGAGGGGAAGAAATGGGAGGGAGAGAAAATTTAAAACTCAAAATCTTATGGAAGTGAATATTGAAAATTAAAAACAAATAAAGACCAAAAAAAAAGAATTGCTTAGACCTGAGTGCTGAGAAGGTAGGTAACTTACTCAGTCACATAGCCAGTAGGTGTCAGTCAACAAGCACTTACTAAATGTTTGCCATGTGCAAAGTACTGGAGATACAAAGAAAGAAAAAAAAATAGCCTGTTCTTGAGCTCACAAAGCATTTGAACCTCAGTCTTTAATGTGAAATTCCAATATAAGAGTATCGCACTATTTTGAGGTGTGGTCTAATGAGAGTTGCCCATAGAAATGGCAGTGACTAGTTTTATTTTAGCTGTTTTCAGTTTTCTAGTCCATTTCTAATGTCTTAATAACCCCAGGAAAATGAAGAAAAATGGCCTGAAGAGGAAAAGTTGTCCTAATAAGGGGAAAATAATATTTCTATTATACCTTTATGGTATTTAGGAGTAGGTGGAATCTTTAAAAGGGTTAAAAACTCAATAGTAACATCTTGTGAGATGTGAAGGAATTAGAGGAGAGAGTGAATAGTTTGGGCCCATCAGTAAAATGTCAGCATGAATATTTTTCTAAATAATAATAGTATTTATTTATTTATTTTTTGTTTCAAGCACATCTATATTTTAACTATGTATCTTTTCTTTTTTAAAATTAATTTATTTTGATTTATCAACAATCACTTTCATATGCTTTTGAGTTTAAAATTTTTCTCCCCCTTCCTCCCCACCACCCTCCCCAAGATGGCACACAATTTGATATAGGCTATACATATACATCCCTATTAAACATATTTTCACATTGGTGATGTAAGTAAAAATTAGAACCAATAGGAGGAACCACCAGAAAGAGGAAACAAAACTCAACAGAAGAGAAAAAAAAATAGCAAATAGTATGCTTTGATCTGCATTCAAATTCCATAGTTCTTTCTTTGGATGTGGATAGCATTTTCCATCACGAGGTCTTTGGAGATGTCTTAGATCCTTGTATTGCTGGGAAGGGTTAAGTTTATCAATAAATAATAATATTTATATAGCACCTACTATATGTCTAGCACTTTGCAAAATACTTTTTTCAAATATCTCATTTGATTATCTCAACCCTGGGAGGTAGGTGCTATTATTATCCCCATTTTGGAATTGAGGAAACTGGAGCAGATGGAGGCTAAGTTACTTGCCCAGGGTCACACTGTTAGTAATTGTCTGAGGTGGGCTGTAAAATGTGGATCACAATAGCAACTACCACACAGAGTCGTTGTGAAGATCAAGTGAGATAGTCTCTGCAAAGTGATTTGGAAGTCTTCAAGTACTTTATAAGGTTGGCTGTTGTTTTTATTAACTTGCCCAATGTAACACAAGTAACACAGAAGTAGTGAGGCTTTGAGTGCATGTCCTCTAACACCAGACCCCATGTTGTCCCAATATATCGTTCAGGGGTAGGTACTACTGTCACAACTCTGCTCGGCTACTTTTAGGCTTATGTATGTACTATAGACCTAGAAGAATAAAGGTGCTTAATGAGAACTCAATAAAACTTCATAAACCGTGCAAGGCAAAGGTTATTTTCAAAGTATCTCAGTGCATCCTTTCCATTTGGTGATCTCATTTCAAGGTAGACAAGGGCCACTCTAGGCAACACATGGAGTTTCCTGCTTTTCATCCTCTCAATAATCATTCTTTTTTTCTTTTCGGGCATTCTTCACCCCTCTCCTCACTTGACTTTCCCCTCCCTCTTATTAGTGATTTGGAGCATTTCTTTCTTTCTTTCTTTCTTTCTTTCTTTCTTTCTTTCTTTCTTT